>NW_007727558.1:11563-14396 GCF_000696425.1 Galeopterus variegatus
CCGCCCCCTCCGGGCTTGCCCTGCACGCCTGCGGCCGGCGGCGGAGGTTCTTTCAACTCCACAGGTATCTGCCCCGCCGGCTGCATGCTCGGCCCGACGTGACTACAAGGTAAAGAATGCAAAGAACCACCCCCATGAGTCATTCATCGGCGCCTCGAGCACGAAATCCTGCCCTGAGTGACTTTCCAAATTAACTCAACAACCGACTCTGTGCCTAGCGCGGCACCAGGTGCCGTGTGGGGTCACGGTCACGGTCGCGGCCCCTGGTCTTGAGGAGCTTAGTGTACGGCCAGATCTGGTGACCCATGCAAAGCTGAGCCACAGTGAGATGCTATGGGAGGGCAGAGAAGGGACAGACCACTTCCGGCTGAAAGGCAGGAGGGGTTCCTGGAGGAGGTGGCATTTGTGTTCAGCATCGAAAGAAGAAAAAGGACTCCTAGGAGAAAAAAGGAGGACATTAAGGCTGGGGAAACAGCTTGTGCTAACGAGCAGAGGTGGCCGGGTTTACCGTCACCACCAGCTTCTTTGTCTTATTATTATTCATTTTTTATAGAATCCTTTCCAAACTGTGCGAAATATAGGAGATGGTGCCAAATTAGGAACAACTAAGGCTTTTTTAATGGCTCAAATGGCCATCTTTCTCAATATTATTTAAGGCTTCAGACAGCAGGGTCCTTTAAGGGCGATTGGTGAGTGAGAGAAGGCTTAAGCTCCCCAGCGAAGCGACCACAGGCCAGTGTGCTTCGAGCCTGGTTTATACTGCTTCTTGGCAGCTTATGGAAAGGCAGATCGTGCCACTGCCTGCTGCTGTCTGCCTGCCTGCCTTTAGAACACCTTCTTCCTCCTCTCTTTTATTTTTAGACTCCTGTTGTGAAGAAAATGCTGATAAACAACTTTGTTAAGTGAGAGTAAACAGGTTCCTCGAAAAAAAGGGTATCACTTTTCATATATGTATTGTGCCAGTATTTCGCATGCTTGAGGAGACTTCTTCACTTGTATGCAAGGTCTTGACTATGTTCTGAACATGTTAAGATACTCAAAATACAAGTAAGAGACATCTAGTTTATTCATTTATCAATTATTGAGAATCCACTATGTAGAAGGCATTGAAAGGGTAAAACATTGATTCTGTCCTTTGGAAAGAAGATGTGTAAATGATGTAAAATAAATATGTAAACATCGCTTGATATGTATGCCCTATTGATTGAAACTAAGGTAATTTCAATCTGTGGGCTAGACTGTTACAGACCATTCTGGGGATTAACTACTTTAACCAAACTTGTATTAGCATCTCTGTCTCTGCTCTGTATTTCATCACTTCCCACATCCTCAGAAAACCTTCCAAACATCTTTCAATCATTCTCCCCCTCTCACTCCAAAATTACCAACTTCTCTTACCTACTTGTCTTTTTCCCTCATCATCTATGCATGTCCAAGCTTTTTCTATCCTAACAGAAAAGGCCAAATCTCTGTCCCTCTTGGTTCTGCTCCGGTTACTATTCCCTCTCTGTATTTTCCTTCACGAATGTCTTGAAAGTTGTCTACACCCATCTCTACCTCCTCAGCAGCTTCTTGCTCCTCAACCCATGGCGAAGTAGCTCCTGTCCCCACATGACTCACTGCACCCAATCATTAATGGTAGGTTTGATCCTAAATGCCACAGGCCATTTTTGAGTCCTCATGTTACTAGAACTCTCACTGGCATTTGACAACACAAAGCACTTTACTCTTTTAGACACTCCCCTGGCTTCATGACATGCCTCCTCTCCTAACCCTTCTGACCATTCTTCAGTCTCCAGGATTCTGTGCTCAGCTCTTACCACACCCCACATGTTCTCCTTTGACTATTTTATCCACTCCCTCTATTCATTTATCATGTATATAAGCAGCTCCCAAATACATTGTCTCTAGATCAGACCACTCATCTGTGTTCCATGTTCACAAAAGCCCAACGGACTTCTCTAGCTGGATGTCCCAGAGACACCTCAAGTTCTACATGTCTAAAGCTGGTTAGCACTACTCTCCATCCAGTTGCCCAATTCAGAAACCTGGGAGCCATCCTTGATTCCTTCCTCTCCCTATCCCCACCCAGTACCACTAAGTCCCATTAATTTTACTTCGGAAGTAACTCTGGAATCTGTCCCTCATAGCCCCTCTCACCTAGACCAATGCAACAGCCTTTTATCTGATCTCCCTCCTGTAGTATTGTATATTCCAATCAATCTTCCATACACAGGTTGGAGAAAACTTTCAAATATTTACCATCCGTGGTGTCACAGCTTAGTGTAGCCCTCGAGACCTTCCATTAATCTACCCTCGCCTGTCTCTCCATCCCACCTCCTGTTGCTTCCTGCACACACACCATCCATACCCTTGGAATGTTCCTACTCTCCCTTGTCTCCATATCATTGTGCTTATTTCTCTCTCTGGAATGTCATTTGAATACAAGTAAAGAATGTCCAACATACGTGTAGCTGAGGTCCATGTATGTTGAAGTAACAATCCGAGACACTTTCTGGAAATAAGAAAACATAAACCTACATAATGAAAGAGCCTGCATACACCTGGGAAAAGTGCCAGAGAATGATTAACTCTGCAGCTATACTATTAAAACTATTAAACCAAAATAATAGTAATAATCTTCAGGCCTCCAGGCAAAAAGTTCAAACTGTTAAAAGGGTAAGAAAATGAGGCTGCAGTACAATAAAGATGGCTGCAAATTCTTTATCACTCCTTTTGATGCAGGGTGGCCTTAGTGAATTGCTCGATCAATAGAGTGTGTGGTGTTCTGGGATTTCCAAGCCCTGGTCATAAGAAGTCTTCAAGTGTGTCC
>NW_007727558.1:15057-16189 GCF_000696425.1 Galeopterus variegatus
GGTACGGGGACAACACTGAGGGTTGCAATCCGTTGCCGGACACGGAAAAAGACAAAAAAAAAAAAAAAGCCCTGAGTTACTATGTAAATTATCTAACTCCCTCTGGAAAGGTTCTGAGACTATGTAGAGAGGGAGCAGACCTAAATGGGCCTAACTGATAGGAATGAAGTCATCATGAATACTCTGTCAGTCCAGACGTCAGCTGAGTACCACTGAGTGACCTTGGCTGAAGCCATGTGGAATCATCCAACCGAGCCCTGCCTGAGTTCCTGACCCCAAAGACTATGAAATTATAATCAAAATGCTCCTTACGTTAAGCCATTCTTTTTAGGGAAGGCAGTTTATTTTGGAGTCTGGTAGCCAAAATAGTTGGCATCAGACTTCTTAAGAGCAACGTAAAAAGTAAGGCAATAGTGATGGAGCATTTTCAATATTTTTAGAAACTCAAGAAAAGAAAATGCAAGTTAAGGATTTTATATCCATCCATCCGTGCTGTTTTTCTAGCACCAAGGCTTAAAAAAAAAAAAAAAAATGTTTACAAAATGTAAGAACTCAAGGAATACTCCTATAATCCCATCCTAGGTATCTACTAGAGCAGGGGTCAGCAAATTTTTTTTGAAGCATCACATAGTAAATATTTTAGACTTGGCCATCTAACTACTCCACTCTGCCATTGTGTTTCAATAAAATTGTATTTATAAAAACAGGCATCAGGATGGATTTGGCCCATGGGCTATAGTTTGCCACCCCTGGACTAGAGGAAAAGAAATAGAAAACGTTATTAAGCAAGCACCACACAAAAAAGCACAAGGCCCGTATGATTTAAGAAAATCTTCTAGGGGCCGGCCCGTGGCTCACTTGGGAGAGTGCGGTGCTGATAACACCAAGGCCACAGGTTCGGATCCCTATGTAGGGATGGCCGGTTTGCTCACTGGGTGAGCGTGGTGCTGACAACACCAAGTCAAGGGTTGAGATCCCCTTACTGGTCATCTTTTGGGGAAAAAAAAAGAAAAAAAGAAAATAATATTCCATGACCAAGTGGAGTTTATGTATCAGTCTGGTAGGGCTACCATAACAAAGCACATAGACTGGTAGGCTTAAAGAACAGAAATTTAGGGGCTGGCCCGGTGGC
>NW_007727558.1:16350-27718 GCF_000696425.1 Galeopterus variegatus
AAAAAAAAAAAAAAAAAAGAACAGAAATTTAGGGCCGAGCCTGTGGCGCACTCGGGACAGTGCGGCGCTGGGAATGCAGCAGCGCTCCCACCACGGGTTCGGATCCTATATAGGGATGACCGGTGCACTCACAGCGCTCACTGGCTGAGCGCGGTGTGGCTGGTCTCAAAAAAAAGGACAAAAAAAAAAGAACAGAAATTTATTTCCTTGCAGTTCTAGAAGCTACAAGTCCAAGAGCAAGGAGTTGGCAGAGCTGGCTGCTGTGAGGCCTCTCTCTTTGGCTTGTAGAAGGCTGTCTTCTCCATGAGTCTTCACGTGGTCTTCCTTCGCAACTACATGTGTTGGTGTGCTAATCTCATCTTTTTATAAGGACATCAGTCATTTTGGATTAGGACCCACCTCTAATAACCTCATTTGAACTTACTTACCTCTTTAAAGGCCCTTTCTACAAATGCAGCCACATTCTGAGGTACTGGGGATTAGGACTTCAACCAAGTAAGAGCTAAATGTAAGAGCTAAAACTATAAAACTCTTAGAAGAAAACATAGATGTAAACCTTCATAACCTTGGTTCTGGCAAATTCTTCTTAGATACAACACCAGAAATACAAATGACAAAAGAAAAAAATAGATAAATTGGACTTTATCAAAAATATAACTTTTGTGTGTCAAAGGACACCATTGAGAAAGTGGAAAGACAACCTACAGAATGGGCCAAAATATTTCCAAATAATATATATGATAAAGTACTTACTTATATCCAGGATATATAAGGAAGAATCACAACACAACAATTATAAAACAAAGAACCCAATTAAAAAATGGGCATAGGATTTAATCAGGCATTTCTCCAAAGAGATATACAGATGGCTAATAAGCACATGTAAAGATGCTCAACTCGATAAACTATTAGAGATATGCAGGTCAAAAACACAATGAGATACCACTTTACCCCCACTAGAATGCCTATAATCAAAACCACAGATAGCGGTAAGGACATGGGAAAATTGGAATGTTCATACGTTGTCAGTGGGAATGTAAAATGGTGCAGCTGCTCCAGAAAACAGTTTGGCAGTTCCTCAAAATGTTTAACATGGAGTGATTATATGACCCAGCAATTCCACTTCTAGGTATATACCCAAGAGAATTGAGAACATACATCCACACAAAAACCTGAACACAAATGTTCATAGCAGCCTTATTCATGATAGCCAAAAAGTGAAAACAACCCAAAACTCCATCAGCTAATGAATGAATAAATTAAATGTAGTAAATCCATCTACTGTGGACTGATTGAATTGTGTCCCCCAAAGTCCATATATTAGAAGGTTAATTCCCGCTGTAACTGTTGAAGGTAGAAAATCTTATTATGGTAATTGAAAGGTTGGGCCTTGAAGAGGGGATTAGACTGAAGACCATGCCATAGTGAATAGATTAATAATGGTGGTTATGGGTGTGGTTCTAAGGGCTTTAAAAGCAGAGCACGTGAGAGTCTCTCTCTCTCTCTGCTCCATTTTCTGCCATGTGAGACCCCCACATTCCTGTAAAGCGACCACCAAAGAACACCCTCACCAGATGTGTTCCCTGGACTTTGGACTTCCCAGTCTCTGAAACTGTAAGCAATAAATTGTGTTTCCTTATAAATTACCCAGATCCAGATATTTTGTTATAAGCAACAGAAATGGAGTAATATACCATCCATGCAATGGAATATAAAAGAATGACATGCTACAACATGGATGAATCTTGAAAACATTATGCTAAGTGAAAGAAGCCACTCACAGAAGTCTACCTATTATATGATTCTATGTAATATGAAATGTCCAGAATAGGCAAATCCACAGAGGCAGAAAGTAGATTAGAGGCCACCAGAGGCTGGAGCAGTTGGAGGAAGTGGAGAGTGCCTGCTAATGGGTATGAGTTTACTTTTGAGGGTGATTAAAATATTCTAAAGTTGATCATGGTAATGGTTGCACAACTCTGTGAATATACTAAAAACCATCAAATTACACACTTTATACGGGTGAATTATAGGGTATATGAGTTATGTCTTAATAAAGCCTTTTTTTAAAAAGGAAAATTATAAAACACTCCTGAAAGATGCAAATGTTTACCTAAACAAGACATCCCTTGGTTTTGGTTAAAATATTTCAACATCATTAAGATGACAGGTATGAGGGCCAGCCAGTTAGCTCAGTTGGTTAGAGCGCAGCCTTATAACACCAAGGTCACAGGCATGGATCCCCACACCAGCCAGCTGCTGGGGGGTGCGAGGGGAGACAACAGTTGTCCTTATGTTAATTTATAAATGTAATATGATCCCCCCCAAAATAAAAAGCTTTTTCTGTAGCTAGACAAGGTGATACCAAGGTTCATATTGAAAAATAAACACTCATGAGTAGCTAGTAAAACACAGAAAAGAAAGACATGAGAGGAGACTAACACTAGCAAATATTAAAATATACTACATACAAATCCTTTTGTATAAAAACAATGTGGTTCTGGTACATAAATGGACAGACCAATGGAACTGAATAGAAAGTCCAGAAATCAACCCATTACATATGAAAATCCAGTAATGACAAACAATCAAATGGCTGAGGCAAAGATGGACTTTTTAACAAATGGCATTGGGACAACTAGATATTCATACTCTGTTGGCGAGTTATGGGAAAACACATATTTCTGTAGGGAATGAAAAATAGTACAGCCTTTTCGGAGAAGCATTTGGCAAGATCTAGTGAAATGATATCTACATTTACATTTCAACCTAACACTCCCACTTCTAGGAATTTACCCTAAAGGTACCTCCAAAAATACGTTATTTGTATTTATGAAATATTGGAATCTACCTAAATGCCCCAACATGGAAGACTGGTTGAATAAACTATGGTACTTACATACATTACTAGGAAGCTACAAAAAGGAATGAAGAAGATCTTTATTAACTGATATGTAGTCATTCCCAGGTTATATTATTAAGTTATAAAAGCAAAGTACTAAAGCAACTATGTAGTATGTTACCTTTTGTGTGATAAAGAAAACAAATAAGAAAATATAATAGATTTACTTATTTTAGTAAAAGGAAACACAAGAACAATAAACCACAAAACAGTGAAATTGGTTAACTAGAAGGACTTGGGCGCTGGCCAGTTAGCTCAGTTGGTGACACCAACTCACAGCCTTGTAACACCAAGGTCAAGGGTTCGGTTCTCCACACTGGCCAGCTGCCAGAAAAAAGAATTAGGTGAGAGGACAGGATAGAAAAGATGGGGAGAAGGGGACACATTCCGTGTATACCCTCGTGTAGTTTTGGCTTTTGCGAGCATGTTAATGTTATGTACATTTAAAAATAAAATTAAATCAACAAGAATTGGGAAAAATTTTAAACCTGCAACTGAATGCTAACAGAAACAAATGGACCCAATTAGATGTCAAATGAATGAGATAACCACAATGAAGAGGGGAGAAAGAAGTAAATCAAGTAATTCTGAATATGTACTTTGATATACTTCAGTACAATGCAGATAGAAAATAAACTGGGGAAAAAAGAATCCACACCAGGAAAAGCAGAAACACGATGGCCAATAAACACATTTGAAAATATTGGTTATCTTTATGGCTAATAGTTATTTGCAAGTTAAATTTTTGAAATTTAGTATTCAGTGTTAAAGAGTTTTTGAAGAAATGTAAGTTATGCAATCTTTCTGGAAGGTGATTTGGAAATACATATCAAAATCTTTTAAATCCAGAATTTAGAATTTATTTTGTGAAATTTATTTCTTAGAATTTATTTTATGAAAACATTCAGTGACATGTAATTTAATTCATGTATTAGGATATCTTACCAGTTACTTCTAAAAACCAAAGCTGAAAAAAAAACTTACAGGGCTTTGATGGATTAAATCATGAGATAGAAGAGTTCACAACCATTAAAATCACACTGTAAAAGGATTTCATGTCATGTAAAATGATATATGTAGTACAATTCAAATTTTGTTTAAAAATATGTAATTTAATTAAAAAACGTTTTAAAATGTGTGAGAGACAAACAGCCTAATAGAAAATGAGGCAAAAATATAAACATTTTATTGAAGAGTAAACACATATGGCAAATAAACATGAAAAGAAGTTCTCAATTTCATTAGTATTCAAAAAATTCAAATTAATATTACGATGTCTTACACCTACTAGAATGTCAAAAATTTTAAAGTGTGACAATTCTGAACTCTGGACAGGAGGTTAATCAATTGGGAACTCTTATACGGTGATACTAGGAGTAAATGTCATCCTGGCAATGCCTCATAAAGTTGAAATTCTGCACACCGTATATCCAGCAATTCCACCCCAAAGGTACTCGACACATGCACCAAGAGGCATGTACAAGCACAGTACTGTTCTTAGTACTTATGATGGCAAAGTAATAACAATCCAAATGTCCAGAAGAAGAAGAATGAATGAAAAAATGTGTATACCTCCACAATGGAAATATTAAAAACCAAAGAAAATGAAAGCACTACATCTGTAACACAACATGGATAAATTGAACCAACTTTTTTTTAGTGGAAACAGCAAGAGATGTGACAAGTTATAGTATATACCATTTTTATAAAGCTCAAAATCAAGTAAACCCAGACAATTTGTAAAAGTACTTTTATAAAGAAGGGAATAACAAACCCAAACTTGGAGAAAACAGTTACCACGTGGGAAGAAGTGGTAGACTAAAGGGCATGCTTAGGTAAATGACAATTATTGCCATCGTTTATAGTGTTTTGTTTCTTGGTGTGTGTGTATAATGTTACATATATTCTTTTGCATGTATCAGATACCATATTTTTTAAGGAGAGAGCATGTGTGCATGCAAGTGTGTGTATGTGTTGTGTTCCCTGAATAAAAGACTGGACAAATATAAACCAAAATATTAACCAAGGTTATCTCTGGGTGGTAGGATTAAGAATTATTTTAATTTTCTTTGTATTCGTATTTTCAAAATTGCCTTAGAAGAACATGTACTTTTTTCGAAGCAAACAAAAATATTCTGAAAAATCTGTACTGGAACCTGTTCTGTTTTCAATCTGCTGCCTGAACATCCAAGTCTTAATTACCACAGTGATAGATCGGTGGGAAGAGGTGCACAGTGGAATCTCCAAGGTGACTCCAAGTTTGGCCAGGTAGGGAGCTGGGAGTGGCGGGAGTGTAGCTGCAGAAGGATGCTGCAGGGCTGCGTAGGAGGGCAGACACCTGCCAGCTGAGCATCCGTGTGGGCACAGGGAGGGTAATAACAGCTGAAGGAAAATAATCTGACGAACCTGAAAACCATTCCTGGACATCATAAAGCCACTGTCCAGCCTGCCCCTGCTTCCTGCTTTCACCCCAACCCCCAGCCAAAAAAAACCCCAATAACATGCAAATAAGAACACTGGAAACAAAACCTCACAGTCCCATCCTTCAATGAAATTATAGTAAATTGACACCATAATGTGCGTCCTTCTGTTCTCTGCCACTTACAGATGACATAAAGGACTGGAAAGGATATAGTAGACAGTAATTAAAATGATAAGCAGAAAGAGGGTCCTTTACATGATGGCAAGCAAGAACCAAACTCTGTCCTTGAGAGGAGGACGTGAGCTTAGATGTGATGGGCTAAAGGCGTGCATGGTCAGAACACAGACACAGTCACCAAATCCTGTAACACATGCAGTAAGGGGCAGCCGGCCATGGGGGGCTGAAAGGGGCAGATGTGGAAGAAATAAATAGGAACTGCTATTTTGCATGGCAAGTAGCAATTTGGAAACTTACCACTAGAGGATGAATCATTGATTCTCGGTCTTGTCCAATTGTGGAATGAAGATGGCACAGGAGACGACAAACTGAGGGGCTTCTGGTTGGGGTCAGGACGGCCAGGAAGAGAGGCCGTGCTGGGACAGTGGTAGTGCTGCTTACTCTCCACAACATCCTGTGGATTCTGAGAGTCTGACAAATTGCATGGAAAACCTTAATAGATGAAACTTTCTAAGATTACATCATGAACAGCAGTTATGTTCAACAAAGCTGTCCTTGGCTGTCAAGCTGCAGGCTGGACTGGACTGGACAGAGCTACACGTACACCATGGTATTTCCTGTGTGCTTGGGATCACAGGGAGAGCTGCCATTCTGCTGTACTATGCAAATCTCATGAGGCCAGAGGCTGAATGGCACCCCAAAAGATCCCCAAGAAGGCAGCCCAGAGGCCAAGGTATCCGTGTTCTGCTTGTTTACCAGAGGCTGTTTATTTATGTGGTGGTATCAGACACCTGAAAAGGTCAAGGAATTCTACGGTGACAAAACTTTCTAAACTGGCTCCAAATACCAATCACCTGGTATGCTTTTGAAAAAATACCTACATCAGGGCCCCATCCTAAAGGAACTGAACTTTTTTAATGACCCCAAGTGATATAATGTACAGCCAGAGTGGAGAGCCACCGAGCTTCTCCATTTGTTAAAGTGAGTTATTCGAAGAGGCTGGGGCTGCAGGAAGAATGCAAAGGCCGTCAGAGAACAAGCTGCGGGGAGCAGAGAAGACAGCGCTCCCAAGAACCAGCGCAGGTCCTTAAGCTCGGGCCGCCCCCACCTGGGTGATGGAGGGATATGCAAAGGCCGTCAGAGAACAAGCTGCGGGGAGCAGAGAAGACAGCGCTCCCAAGAACCAGTGCAGGTCCTTAAGCTCGGGCCGCCCCCACCTGGGTGATGGAGGGATGCGGTGAGGCTCAGAGGCTTTGAATTCCAGAGTGTTTCCAGACAGCCTGGGAAACCTTAGAATATGAGTTTCCAAGGTCCCTGCTATCACGTGAGGAAGGAAAGAGAAGAGATATGGCCCCCTTCCTCTTCTAGGCCCCATGTGCAGGGCCAGCAGGCCCCAGAAAGAGGAAAGTGCATTCTAGTTGCTGATGCTGAGCGGTTCTTTCTCTTTTGTGTTTCTCCTTCTTTGTATCTCAGCATTTCCCACACCCCCCATGTCGGGCTGGCCTTCCCTGCCCCTCCCTTGTGTTCCTCCTCTGAGCATTTCAGAGCTCAGCCTGTACACGTGCAGCCCCTTTTCCTTTCCACAACTAATTATTTTAGGGCCCGGATCACCATCTTTTTAAATCAATCTCTTCTTGAGGCCTGTCCCAGAGAAGCACCTACTCAGGGGCCTCTGTAGCTTCATTTCATGTCATTTTAAAGGTGCTTCCAATATGAGTTAGAACCACTGTTTGCCCAGAAAAGTTCCCCCCTTTTTTCTCATTGATGGTTCCATCTTTTGCCAAGATGCAGGAGCAAAGAGCCCAAGCTGAGAAAAGGAAAAAAGCCACCCAGTTGGAACTGGAGGGGCCACCAGCTACAGCCAAACCTCGTGATACACAGGAAAGCCCAAGTCCCAGCACTCCCTGTTGGCAACTCCCTGACACTGCTACACAGTGCTCTGGGCTCCCTTCAGGGCAGCCACTCCCTTCCTTTCCCCTCTTTACATCTCCCTTACACAGCACTAGCTCATCAGTCACATAGAATGCAAAACCACTTCACTGTAGGGGGGAGGAGATCTCCAGAAACAAACTTCATCCAAGGAGGCAATTTTAGGTACCCAGATGACCCACCGGATACAATTTGGTTTGCTGAGGCTTTTACAGGCATGTCTGTCACCTTGCTTATTTTCCAGTCCATCTGTACCTTTTGTGTTTTCTCTCCATGATCTGCTTACTCTTTTCCAAACATCAAGTGTTAATTTCCTACCACATCCATTTGACTTCATACCTTCAAGGACACTATTTCCACCTGGATCACTCTCTGTCGTCTCCATCAGTACCAACTCAAACTTCCCCTTCTCTGAGAAGGCTGCTTTTGTAGTGCTAACCTCACTCAGTTCTGATCCCTTCTATGTTTTATCCCCTTATGTTTAGACCTAGTTGGGATGTATTTATTTTTGCATTTGTTGCCATGTTGCTTCGTAAGTAGTTTACGGTTGTTTCACATGTGCCCATTCTATTTCCTCAGCTGGATTTCAAGTTCCTCAAAACCCAGGGCTCATGGCCAGAGCACGTGAATAACTACAAGCTGTGGTAGTGAGGGAAGAGAGGCAGGCCTGGGGTTTCTGGCTGGCCCTAGAGGATGGGCGCCTGGCTGTGATGCAGGTGTTAAGTGTGATTATGATGAACAAGACGTTTTTATATGTAGACTAACACAGCTTACACCACATTTCAACCAGCCAACATTCTTTCATGACTTTTCAGAAACGTGGAAAAGTCATAGACCCAAGGTGATTCAGGTCCTGTGCAATACTTTGGGTACCTGGTGAGAAACACCAAGGAGCAACTCCTTGCAGACCCTACACAAACTGCAATGCCCTTCATGTGTTGCTAGGACTCTCTCACTGAGAGAAAGTGAGCCGAGACACCGGGTACCATTCAAACTTTTAAAGGAAAAGACTCTGCTGGGCTGCGCTCAAAGTGGGGAACGGCCTGGGGCTGCCCTGAAAATGGGGGACAGCAGCTAACCTAGGGCGGTGGGAGCTTATATTGGTATGTTGGTGCCAAGAGCTGGGTGGTGTAATTCCGGGGTGGGGATTGAGTTAGGTCATGGGAATGGAGAGTTCTGCTCACGCAGAAACGCCAAAAGTTTCATTTCCAAAAGTTTCATTTTCTCCGAAACCATGAGGCTTCTTGTAAAAGAGAACAGGGGAGGGGTGGGGAGGAGGTGGGTGGCCCCATTTTGTACTTGGGCTTGTCTAAAATGGCTCTGGTTATGTTGCAGATCTATTACTCACCAGCAGCTAATATTTAATGAACACCTATTATGTGCCTTGTTATGAAATGGAAAGTGGGAAAGAAAATAGACCTGGCAATTTCTGTTTAAAGAAGCTTAAAGATAGCAAGTATATGGAACTGATGATTTTCAAGAGAGACTATGTCAAGGGTATTTTAATATAGGTTCAAAGTACTAAGAGAGCCCAAAGGAAGAGAAGACTCATTCAGTCTGGATCCCTGGTATGGTAGACTGTAACAGTAACGGGCCCCAGTGAATCATGCTTCTTGGTACACATGCTCTTGAGTCTGACTCTGACTTGGGCACATGGCTTAAAGCAGTGGCACACATGACATAAGCAAAGGCTTGACAAATACGTGCACATTAGGGCTTGCTCTCTTGGCACATTTTCCTGTGACCACCACAAAAGGAAGCCAACTAGCCTAATGGAGGATGAGAGGCCTTGAGGAGGAAAACCAAGGTGTCCTAGCTATTAGCCAGCACCTACTGCCTGGTGTGTGAATGAAGCCATCTTGAACATTCCAGTCCTGTTGACCTTATAGCTAAGTGCAGCCACATGAATGGGCCCTGGGGATGCCAGCAGAAGAGCTCCCAGCTGACCCGCAGAGCTGAGAGAAATAATAAATGAATATTGTTTTAAGACTCAAAGTCTTGGGGTGATTTGTTATGCAGCAATAGATGACACACAGAAATTGGTACCTGGAAGAAGATAGAACTGGAACAAAGAAAATATGTAGCTTTGCCTTTGGACCGTATGGCAGATGGAGGCTGGACGGGTGGCAAGGAAATTGTTAGCACAGTCTGGAGAGTTCAGGGGAAAACTGCTACTGGAGGTTGGAAAGACAGTGATCTGTGGCTTACAGCAGTGAAACTTGAGTAGTGAGAACTATGACGGCAGTGAAAGCAGCACTGCAAAACTGTCACCTGCAGTAAGGTGAAAGATAGAAAACATGTGCACTGAATGTGTGACTCTAAGAAAATTTTCAGGCAGAATGTTAAAAGTGTAAATTGTCTCTTTTAGCAGCTTTAACAATAAGGTAAGAGAAGGAGGAACTATTCAGCTTGCAAGCAGAATTTAAAAGAAACATGGAGGGTCTGGGATGTGCTAGGATGCAAAATAAAATTTCCTATTTCCAGCTTTTCCAAACCACAAAAGAGTCTTGAAGTAAGACATGGCTTCAGGGTAAAGATCAAATTAACTTTGAGGCTATAAGACTCTTTGTTAAGACCTCNTAAGGTAAGAGAAGGAGGAACTATTCAGCTTGCAAGCAGAATTTAAAAGAAACATGGAGGGGGGCCGGCCCGGTGGCGCACTGGAGAGTGCACTGCTTGAGAGCGTGGCGGCGCTCCCGCTGAGGGTTCGGATCCCATGTGGAGACCGGTTCCCACTCACTGGCTGAGTGCGGTGTGGGCGCAACACTGAGGGTTGCGATCCCGTTACTGGTCAGTAAAAAAGACAAAAAAGGAGAAAAAAAAATTTTTTTTTAAAAAAAGAAACATGGAGGGTCTGGGATGTGCTAGGATGAAAAATAAAATTTCCTATTTCCAGCTTTTCCAAACCACAAAAGAGTCTCGAAGTAAGACATGGCTTCAGGGTAAAGATCAAATTAACTTTGAGGCTATAAGACTCTTTGTTAAGACCTCAGAGAGATTTAAGATGGTTCCTAGTAGACCCTGTCAGCTAGGAAAAGGGAATTCTAAGAATCTTAGGTCATTGCCCCACAGCTCTTTGACACACTACCCAAAGCAGAGGGAGGACCATCTCTAAAATAATTGTGGGTATGGCTTTTGTCTATTCTATTTTCTGATATGTAAAAAATCAGACAAAGTTTTAAGGGAGGTGTGGGGCAGAGACAAACTTTCTAAGGGCAAAAAGCAAGTTGAGAAAGCTACTCAACTACAGACACAGGCCAATTCTTATTGGAAAGAAAATATATCTCAGGAGGAGTCAAAAGCCCAGAGGGCAAAGCTAAGAGCCAAAGAACACAATGGATTAAGAAATCACTCCCAGGGAGCTCACAGAGTCCTCATGCAAGAAAACTCCTTCCTGCCAAGTGGATAGAGGGCCTTGACAACATGCGTATGGGAGGAGGACATGATTTATACTTTTTGATCACCAGTCCTTAGATCAAAAGGAGCCACCTGAGGAAGTGCACCTGAGGACCTCAGCCTTGCCTGGCCTGATACAGATCATGAGACCCTACCCTTTGAACCTGGGGCCACGAATGGATGAGAGGTTAAGGAACCTGGGAGGAGTGAGTGTATTTAGCATGTGGGAGGGATGTGAGCCTTTTGTGACCAAGGGAGAACTGTAGTAGATTGTTAGAGTAACGGTCCAATGAATCGTGTGTCTTCCCGTCCCGTGGGCTCTGACTTGGCCTTGTGATTTGCCTTGGCCAATGGGACAGTGACACACATCACACAACCAGAGGATTGATAAGCACTTGAACATTAGATCCTGCCCTCTTAGAACATTGCCCTGAGACTGCAGGAGGAGAACCTGGGTGCTCCAAGTTTCAGCCAGCAGCAACTGCCGGTTGGATAACTTGGACCATCAGCCCAGTTTACCCTATGCCAAATGAGTGTTTTCT
>NW_007727558.1:29170-29693 GCF_000696425.1 Galeopterus variegatus
CTGCCGGTTGGATAACTTGGACCATCAGCCCAGTTTACCCTATGCCAAATGAGTGTTTTCTAGCTAAACCAGGAGAGAACCACCCAGCCAATCCACAGAATCATAGGAGATTATAAATCATCGTTAGTTTTGGGATAGTTGTTAGGCACGATAGATAACTGATACATAGGAAGAGTGAAAAAGCCTTTTTGGAGGAGCTAGTACTGGCCGATCACAGAGGGTTAGCATATGGAGAGCCAGGGAAAGGGTATTCCTGGCATTGCAAGAGAAGGTAGGCATATAAGCAGAGGCATGGGGGGGAGGACAGGACATTACGGGCCATTTCATGCTTATTATGCCACGGTCTGCAGGAACAATTCCCAGAAAGAGTAGAGATGTCCCCTTTTAGAAAACAGCACCATTAAGTCTCATTATTTAACAGAAGTTATTAGTTTAACTGTGGGGTCTTACAGATACAGAGCTTTTTCTACCTTTACTGCCCAAATATATGCCTGGAAAGAGACTCTCAGGGTGGTGCTGG
Source organism: Galeopterus variegatus (assembly GCF_000696425.1). Lineage (NCBI taxonomy): Eukaryota > Metazoa > Chordata > Mammalia > Dermoptera > Cynocephalidae > Galeopterus > Galeopterus variegatus. Next base: position 29,691 of record NW_007727558.1, read on the forward strand.
CCA
>NW_007727558.1:31336-33765 GCF_000696425.1 Galeopterus variegatus
AAAAAAAAAATAGTTGTATGTATAACTGTGATTATGGTGAAGGTTCCCCCCCGACACACACACATTATTTTCCTATTATTATAGGCTCTTATTAGGTTGTCCTAATAATGTTTTTTAAAAACCCTGTTATGTCTCTATACCCTTCACTCTAGTGACTAACTGGGTGTTCCCATGGGAGCAGGAGAACAGGAAAGCCCACCACACCAGGTCTGGAGTGGCCTGAAGCCCACGTCATCAAGAGCCCTGACACAGGCATGAGCCTCTCCTGGTAGCATCCGAAAAAACCCTCCAGGGACCAAGAAGAGCTGACCAGCAGTCCCTAAACTGGGCTAGGATAATTTAGACCATCTAGAACCACATCACAGAAGGTGAGCTGGGAAGAGAGTAATGAGGCAATTCAGAGAATCCCTAAGCCTTTTGCCCAAGATGGTTCTGGCAGGAGATACAAAAACCAGGAAATTGCACTGCCAAGATAATGGCCTGGCCAAGGTGTTTTAGTTGCTGGAAACCAGAGAGAGGTGCTGAGAGAAGAGATACCACCTCATCCCCCCATCTGAAGTGAAGATCATCTTCTCCATTCAAACCTCCCAGCATTCTGGAGCATTGACTTTGTATAACACACTGAAGAGGATACAAAGATGAGTAAGATAGGGTTGTTGCTGCAAGGAGCTTGCAACTCAGCACGGGGAGGGGAGGGGCAGAGAGGATTGTGCTACAAGGCAGAACATTTAAAAGGTGGGAAATCAGTGCTACCAAAGTCAGAAAGAGAAAGAGATTATGTCCAGCTGGAAGGATCACTTGTACTGGGTCTCAAAGGATGGTTTTATCAGACAGAGATGGCAACTGGGGAAGGCGTTCCAGGCTGAGTGGCCAATTGTAAGCCCCAAAGCAAGGGTGAGAAAGCCCGTGGTGCACTTGGGCAGGGGTGAGCGGTGCAGCTAAGCTGGGCCAGAAAACACACAGGGCAACAAGAGATTTGGTCGGAAAGGGAGATTGAAGTCGGGAGGGGACACACCTCCAATGGTCTGCCTGCCTATGCCTTAGAATAACGCACAACGACAGGAGCACGGAGTCAGAATTAGAGCAGAGAAGATGTGAAGCAAGGAAGCTAGCAAGGGGGAAGCGACCAGAGCTCCATGCACAAGGCTTTCAGCAGCTGAAGGAAAGGAAAAGACAGGTGTGAGAACCCCCGCAGGGGCAGGACTGGTGGGACTCGGTGACTGACTAGTTCAGGGCTGAGAGCCTGCAAGACCAAGCACTGGTGATGCTGAGCATGGGGACAGGAAGCCCAGGAGGAAGGGCTCAGGATGCGGGGAGTTAAGTGCAAGCAGCCACAGCTGACAAGCAGTTGGAATGTACGTGTGAGTGTGGTGGAGCGTCAGGGTGAGATCTGAGAGCCACCGAAAAGGCCACAGGGGAGAGGCGAAGTGGCTGCGAGGAAGGCTGAAGGCAGAAGCTTAGAGAACGATGTTTAGGTGTCAGGAGGAGAAACAACTGATGGGGGAATGGTGGGCGGGTGTGGGAGGCCAGAGGAGGTGCAGCGCCCTGAAGGCCTGGACGAAGAGCACACAGCTGGGAAAGGCCGCTGGGGGTGACAGCGTCCAATGGAAGCATTAAGGCAGGGCAGAAGCCAGACTGAAGGAGCTGGGAGCACTGTCACAAAGTGGGACACACTTTGATAAGTTTTCCAGTAAGCTTGGTGGTAAGGGGAAGAGAGTTGGAATGGCACCTGGGATGGGTTAGCAAGGTCAAGGGAAAGTGCTTTTGGGGTGTACGTCTTTGAGCACGTTTGCAGGGAAGAAGTTGGTGGGTAAAAGGACAACGTGAGCATGAGCGTGTGAAGAAGAGGGGTCATGGGTGGGTCAGCTGTATCAGGAGGGGGATACTTGAGCTCCCAAGGCAGCTCTGTTAAAAAAATTTTTTTTTAAACAACAGAAACTCTCTTTCAGGCAAACCTTATTCAGAACCCCAATAAATAAAACCATTGATGCGGAGTTGAAATAGGAAATGGAGGGCGTCGTGGAAGGTCCTTGTCACCCTGGGGCATCAGCTCCAAGCAAAACAAAAAGGTGGATGGAGACCAGATGGATAAGAACACGATGAAGCTAGGGAAGTGGAAAGGGGGATACTTTGCTGGGGGCACGATGGGAATGTTGAAACACTGAAAGCTTAAAGAAAGCAGAAAGAATTTGGAAGAATCACAGTGAAAAATGAGCTACTGATTCAACTTGAGCTGGAAAAAAATGCGATTTCCAGGCAACACAGAGATTCCCTGTTGATCAGAGAGCATGCGTCCAAAGTGGCGCCAGCTGGCATGCCGCTTTCCTCCTGCAATGTTGGCAGCATCCAGCAGAAGCAGCATATGACGGTGATTAACCAGGTTGGGGACTGACACAAGTCTAATGGGACGTGAGGGATCTCAGGAGCTT
>NW_007727558.1:34528-35718 GCF_000696425.1 Galeopterus variegatus
AAAAAAATTTTTTAAATTGTGGTAAAATGTATATGTCATAAAATTTACCATTTTAACGTGTACATGCTGTGGCATTAAGGACAATCATATTGTGCAACCATCACCACCCTCCGTCTCCAGAACATTTCCACCATCCCAAACCAGAATGAAACTCTGTAACCCCTCGAACACCCCTCATTCCCCGCTGCTTGCAGACCCTGGTGACCACCATTCTACCTTCCATCTCTATGAATGTCTCTACTCCAGGTATCATGCAGTGTTTCTTTCTATGACTGGCTTATTTCACTCAGCATAATGTCTTCAAGCTTCAGCCGTGTTGTAGCATGTATCAGGATTTCCTTCCTTTTTAAGGCTGTATGATATGCCATTATATGTATATTCCACATTTTGTTTATCCATTCTTCAGTGAATTGACGCCTGGGTTGTTCCCAACTTTTGGCTATTGTAAATAATACCGATATGAACACTGGCATACATGTATATTCACTTCCTGTTTTCAATTCTTTTGTGAATATACCCAGAAGTAAAATTGTCCATAATGTATGTTTAAAAATGATATACATAACTGAAAAAAAAAAAAGATCAACATAACTTTGACCAAAATGGGTGGTGCTGGACACATGAATTCTGGGTCCAAGGAGAGCTGGGCACCGGCCCCCTGCCCGGGCAGGGCTGATAGCAGGGCAGCTGCTCATGCCCATTCCTGGGGCCCTAGGCTGGGATGTCTGGTCAGTCTCTCAGGATTCAAGGCCAGACCCTAGAAGGACACTGGCTATTTCAATTTCAGGAAAGAAAGGAGCCCCACCAGGCTTCAGAAGCACCATTCCTGTGGGCAAACATGCGGGCATTGCTGTGTGAACAGTGACGTACACAAACAGCTGTGGCTTGGGCATAGGTAAAAACAGAACTAGTCATTGGTAAAAAAATAAGGCCAAGTTTAAATGAGGCACCCCTAGCCTTCCCTCTCTGGTATGTGCATGTCAAAGCAGGCTTTGGAGTCAGACAGCCTTCTGTTAAAATCTGTTCTTCACCATATTTTAGCTGTTACCTGGAGCAGGCCATTTCACCTCCCTGATTCTCAGTTTCCTCCTCTGTAAATTGGGTAGCTAAAATTATTAAATGAGGGGCCGGCCTGGTGGCGCACTGGATAGTGCGCCGCTTGGGAAGTGCGGCGGTGCTCCCACCCGAGG
>NW_007727558.1:35905-37785 GCF_000696425.1 Galeopterus variegatus
GAGGGTTCGGATCCCACATACAGACCGGTTCCCGCTCACTGGCTGAGCGACGCGTGGGAGCAACACCGAGGGTTGCGATCCCGTTGCCAGTCCCCGGTCCGGTATGAGGGCAACACTGAGGGTTGCCATCCGTTGCCAGACACGGAAAAAGACAAAAGACAAAAATAAATAAATAAATAAATAAAATAAAATTATTAAATGAAATGTGTGTGTGTAAGTGCTTAGCCCAGAACCTAGCACACAGCAGACCATCAGCAAGTGTCAGTTTCCTTCTTGTCACACCTCAGTACCTTCCTTCCTTGGCCCCCACCCTCTTTCAGACTTCAGGAGCCTGGGACCCTCTCTGCTCTCTGGCACATTCCCAGGTAGCTTTAAGCTACCCAGAAAAAGAACAAGGCAGAAACACTGCACCTTTGCCTTCTAGTGGTGAAACAAGCCCATTGCGGATACACATAACAAATTACAAATTCATATTTTATTGGTTTGTGAATCATAGGTCAGGTCTAATTTACAAATATATATCTGAGTCATCATTAATATATCACTGTAACTAGAGTTTACTGCTTACTATTCATGATTAAATACCATATAGCCGAATAAGGCATCACTAAATATATCATATTCATTAGGTTTGATTGACTGACTGTAACACTAACTCTACATTTAGCCTTGTGTCCATCTGCTTATAAATGTTAAAGGGTGGATGACAGAACTGCAAGAGGCCACTGTGCAGTGCAGTCTGGACTTCGTAAGTCCAGAGGTGTCATAACACCCTGAATAGGAGCGCAGACAGGCACAGGGCAGACCAGACGTAGTTTTGGAGGTGATCCACGGAGAGCCCAAGAGCCTGAGAGTGAGATGCTGATGCTGTTTTTCAGAAAGGCCGACTAAGTGGGAGCTGGAAGAAGACTCACAGCTGCCAAACACGCACACACAGAGCTCCAGGCACATCTGTTTTTGGTTCTGACGAGGAGTCACTCCTTCAGAGGCAGGATGGGTCCAACTGAGAGGAACTGGGATGCAGAGATAAGACAAGCTTGGGGGACAGAGTGGAGGTGGCATGGGGGAGTGGACCCCGAAGTGGGTGAGAGGAGAAGGCCCAACAGTGTTCAGTGTGGGGGCAGGGAGGAGAGGATGCAGATTGGTGTCACTTCAGCTATCTCCTGGTGAGTCCCCTGGTAGCCAGGCAGTATAATGAAGATGCTTGCAATGCAAAGGCTGTGACCACATTCAAGCATCTGGTATCACGGAGGTCTGTCAGCCAGTAGTTGAGCCCAGCTGGCATTTGGGAGGGTAGATGGAGCCCAGAAGAAGCCCCATTGCTTGAGAAGGAGCAGGTTCTGACCTGAAAACAGTCTTGCTACAAGTCCCCGAGGTATGTCCTAAGGCAGCAGGTCTCACATCTTGTTGACCGTTGTATCCGTATAATTGCTGTACTTGGCAAAAACGCTCATTCCTAGGCCCCATTGCTACCACTGTCAGGATGGGGACTGAGACTCAGCTTTCAGTACTCCCTCCCCAAGGTGATTCCTGTCACACTGGAGTTTGAGGATCATAGACCAAAGTCTAATTAACCCTCCCTTGACCAGCAGTAGGATGATTCCATGTGACTGGGCAGGGCTAAGGGGCTTAGCTACGGGATAAAGAACTGGGGGAGCAGGAAGTCCTCACACTCCCCAAGGCAGTCTCCAGCACTTCCCACTGCCCAGCCCCCAAGCAGAAATGCCAGTCCTGGGACCCAATAGAAGCTTTATCATTTGGTGACCAGAGGGCTCTGGCTTTTGCACCAGACAGCACCACTTGATTCATTCAGTGCTACAGATGACACGTGCCTCAACATTTTTTTCTTCCAAACAGTTTTTTTTAAAAAAAGGATAAAG
>NW_007727558.1:38059-52439 GCF_000696425.1 Galeopterus variegatus
GTCTCCAGCACTTCCCACTGCCCAGCCCCCAAGCAGAAATGCCAGTCCTGGGACCCAATAGAAGCTTTATCATTTGGTGACCAGAGGGCTCTGGCTTTTGCACCAGACAGCACCACTTGATTCATTCAGTGCTACAGATGACACGTGCCTCAACATTTTTTTCTTCCAAACAGTTTTTTTTAAAAAAGGATAAAGCATGAGTTGATGAACATAGAACCAGGGTTGCTCTCTGATAAAACAAGGTGAGTGGTTTGTTTCTGATATCTTATTATACAGGGTTCCAGATCCCTTCACTGTGGCACCCTGACCATATCCCTGGGGAGCACTGCATTCTCTGGCACCTACTTCGACTAAATGACTTCTCCTGCATAAAGCTAAATATACAACAAGTAAGGAAATAGTACAGCATCTGTGACTCAATGAACTCCATGATAAAGATTGAATAAAAACTTAGGAAAATATTTATAATATATTATTAAATAACTAAACATAGAAAATATCTACAAATGTGAAAAACAAAACTATACAAATATAAAAACCAAAATTGTGAAATATGCATAAAGCAAATGTACTTCACAGGGCCTGGTTTACCAAAGCCTTGCAGTTTCAAATATTGACCTTGCAAAGGACAGGAAATTTTCCCCAGGCTACAGTCTCTGTTGTAAGATAAAGAATTGAGGGCCGGCCCCGTGGCTCACTCGGGAGAGTGCGGTGCTGACAACACCAAGGCCGCAGGTTCGGATCCCATATAGGGATGGCCGGTTCGCTCACTGGGTGAGCGTGGTGCTGACAACACCAAGTCAAGGGTTAAGATCCCCTTACCGGTCATCTTTTAAAAAAAAAAAAAAAGAATTGAAACACAGCAAGGTTGCTGGCTCAAAGACAGGTTACTGATTGATATGTAAAGATACTGGGAAATTGCTGTAAGAAGAGAATGTTTGCTAAAGTCAAGCTTTTGTTAGTGGATCGACTTAATTGCATTTTAGAATGTCACCTTACTGAATGTTACCAGCTTCTATTGTTAAACTTGTTAAACTGTACTTAGCAAAAGCCCCACCTACGTTCTCTTCTTGTAACTTCCTGGTCTGGAGAATAAATGCAGGAAGAGAACCCCAATTCGTGGTCATTCTCTTCTTGTAACTTCCTGGTCTGGAGAATAAATGCAGGAAGAGAACCCCAATTCGTGGTTAATTTCACAAATGGAAGGAATGCCTCTATCTTGAGGTTCTGGGAGATTAACCCCTTTTCGGGGCTTCTCACTGCTCAGAAGAGATGGGCTTTGAGTAATCTTTGGTGGCTCCACCACCCAGGAGAAAAGGGGTGACAAATCCGTGGGAGGCAAAGCAATACAAAACAATATGCAAAAAATAAACTTGTGAGATTCATGACAAATAATCTTCATTCCTTAAAAACTTTTAAAAATGTCTTACAGTGTTACACTTATTAGAAACTACCTTTCTACTGTTCCTTTTCTTCTCTGAATTACAAGATGATAAACCATACTCAGGAGTGAATCCTACAATAATAGAACTGTATGTAACTACCCAGTAATCACTAACTTTGGAAGGCCAAAACAAAATCCGCCAGTGAAGTCTGCAATAGACGCACTGGCTGGCAGCTCCAATCCAGGTCCCTTCTCAGCAGCTAGAGCACACGCTACCTGTTCAGGCAGCTTGTTAATGGCCTAGTGCAGATGCTAGTGAAGATAAGCAGCCCCTTTGCCCCTGTTTAAGCAGCAGGCTGCGAGATGTTCTTCTGAAGGCATGAGAGGGGTGAAGTTTGGGTTAAGTGGTGTGAATAACTCAAAATCTGACTTTGTATATGGCCAGTTTCTGGTTGAGCTCTACTTCAAGCTGATTAGTGCCTTGCCCCATGCTGTGCTCCAGAGCAGCTGACTCCAGCCTCTCCCTGTACGTGGATGGAGGGAGAAGTGAGCCTGAAAGGAGCCTGACTCCCTTCACAGCCGGAGAGGTGAGGGGAGCTGTGATAACAGAGTCTAAATGCCCCATGATGGAGATGCCAGGGTCTGGCACTCAAAGGAGGAGCTGCATAGGCAAGTGGTGTTGCTGTGCAGGGAGACACAGTTACAGAAGTGTTAGCCTGAATTTCAAGTTTTCTGATAGTGAACTCAGCAAGACAGCAAAACCATCCTCCCCTGGGGAAAGAGAGTTGTGGGAGAGAGTGCCAGCTCCCAAGAAAAGAGGAGAAAGTCAGAGGATTTTGTTGGAGAGGAGAGGCCAACATGGAATGTGCAGGGGAATGGTTGGGTACTGGAAGAGGGTTAGTACCATAGTGATGTTGGGTACAGAGGGGGAAGGAGTTGAGAGAAGGTTAAAAAAATCATCTTTTTCAGAGAGAAACAATAGAAAGTACAGTCTCATTTTAATGTTTCCCTTCTCAGCCTTTGGTTTTTCCAATCCCTAGAAATCCTAAGGACATAAATACTCTCACTGAGTTAATCCCACCCATGGGTCTTAAAAATGATTCTGTAAAAATGGAGGTGACTAACTAAACAAAAAGTTGCTGGTTTACTGATAAAACTTGGAAGAGTGATGCACTGAAATGAAAAATAGAAATTTCACATACTAGTCTGAACGTTATAAGGGCTATTGAGCTGTTTTTCATAGTGTCTGTAGTTTGGATAACTGACAGGAAGTGTGTAATGGGATCAAGCTTTGGCCCTGTTGGCTCCATGGTAAGATATAACCTAGGTGATATGGATTGAATTGTGTCCCCCAAGTTTTATGTATTAGAAGCTTGACCCCACTATTAAGACAGTGGGAGATCCTATTATGGTAATTGAAAGGTAAGACCTTGAAGAGATGATTAAATTCTGAGGACCTTGCCCTAATGAATGGGTTAATAATTGTGGTCATAGGTGTGGTTCTGAGGGCTTTAAAAGGGGAGCATGAGAGGAGTCTCTCTCTTTGCTCCACCATTTTCTGCCATGTGAGACCCCTGCATTGCTGTAAGGCCATGACCAAAGAAGACCCTCACCAGAAGTGTTCCCTGGACTTTGAACTTTCCAGCCTCTGGAACCATAAGCAATAAATTTCATTTTCTTACAAATTATCCAGTTCCAGGTGTTTTGTCATAAGCAACAGAAATGGACTAATACACTAGGCATGAACAACTAAAAAAACAAAAAGAGAGAGAAAATTAATTCATAATACCTTTTTACTCTATACACACTATAATTCTAATTCATAGCTACTATTTTACTAAATTATTCAGTAAGTTACCCTCACTCCTTAAAGATGAGGTACACATTTCATACATTTTTATTTTCAATTTTCAATTGCTAACACCCACAAAATTCAAGTCAAGCCTTAATATGCAATAGTTTCTAAAGAAAATGTAGCACAATGTACCAAAACATATGGGATGCAGCTAGTGCAGTGCTAGAGGGAAATTTATAGTTGTAGATACCTTCATTAAAAAAGAAGGATCTCAGGGCCAGCCCGGTGGCGCACTCGGTAGAGTGCAGCGCTTGGGAGCGCGGTGGTGCTCCCACCGAGGGTTCGGATCCCATATAGAGACCGGTCCGCTCACTGTTTAAGCATGGTGCGGGTGTGACACCGAGGGTTGTGATACCGTTGCCGGTCATGAAAAAAGACAAAAAGGAAAAAAAAAAAGAAGAAGAAGGATCTCAAATCAATAATTGAACCTTAAAATACAGGGGGGAAAAGAGCAAATGAAACACAAAGCAAGCAGAAGAAAGGACATAATAAAGACTAGAGTGGAGATTAATAAATAGAGAGTAGAAAAACAATAGAGAACATCAATGAAAACAAAATTTAGGTTTTTTTTAAAAGATCAACAAAATCAACAAACTTTTAGCTAGACCAACAAAGAAAAAGAAAAGACTCAAATTACTAAAATCAGAAATGAAAGCAGAGACATGACTACCGACCTTACAGAAATAGAAAGGGTCATAGGGAACACTGTGAACAACTGATTACCAAGAAAGTAGATAACAGATGAAATGGAGAAATTCCTAGAAAGACAAAACTACCAAAACTGACTCAAAAGAAATAAAAATCTGAATAGACCTATAACAAGTAAAGAGATTTAATTAGTAATTAAAACACACCTCACTAAAAAAGCTCAAGCCCAGATAGTTTTATGGGTGAATTCTACTGAAGGCTAAAGAAGAATTAATACCAATTCTTCACAAATTCTTTGTAAAAATAGTAGAGGAGTGAAAATTTCCCAATGCATTATGAGGCCAGTATTACCGTGATACGAAAACCAGACAAAGATATTACAAGAAAAGAAATACTGGTCACTGTCTCATAGAAATAGGGACACAAAATCCTCAACAAAATACTAGCAAACTGAATTCAGCTGAATATTAAAAGGATTATACACCATGATTAAGTGGGATTTAGTCAAGGAATACAAGGTTGGTTTAACATCAAAACTTAATGTAATAGATTATATCAATAGGATAAAGGACAAACACCACATGATCATCTCAACAGATGCAGAAAGTGCATGGCACAAATACTATTTCCATTCTTTTTTTTTTTTCCTTTTTGTCTTTTTTACTGACCGGCAACGGGATCGCAACCCTCGGTGTTGAGCCCGCACCGTGCCCAGCCAGTGAGCAGGAACCGGTCTCCACATGGGATCCGAACCCTCGGCGGGAGCGCCTCCGCGCTCCCAAGTGGCGCACTATCCAGTGCGCCACTGGGCCGGCCCCTATTTCCATTTTTAATGATAAGCTCTCAGCAAACTAAGAATGAAAAAGAACTTCCTCAACCTGTTAAAGGGTAACTATGAAAAACCCACAGCTAACATTTTACTTAATGGCGAAAGACTGAATGCTTCTCCTCCTGAGATCAGGAACAAGACAAGGATGTCCACTCTTGCCACTTCTATCCAACTTTGTACTAGAGGTTCTAGCCAGGGCAATTATGCAATAAAATGAAAGAAAAGGTATCCAGATTGGAAAGGAAGAAGTAAAGAAAATTTATGTTATAATTTACATTATAAATATAAGTGTTATGGGTTGAATTGTGTCCCCACAAAATATATGTTGAAGCCCTGAAGTCCTAACCCCCAGTATTGAAGAATGTGACCCTATTTGGAAATAGGGTCATTGCAGGTGTAATTGGTTTAGATGAGGTCATATTGGAGTAGGGAGGTCATTAATCCAATATGACTATGTCCTTACAAGAAGAGGAGAAGACAGAGACACATACGGAGAATGCCATGTGAATGCCATGTGACAACAGAGGCAGAGGTTGGGGTGATGCTGCTGCAAGCTGAGGAATGCAAAGGATGGCTGACAACACCAGAGCTAAGAAAGGCGTGGAACCGAGTCTCCCCTAGAGCCTTGGGAAACCATGGCCCTGCCACCACCTTGATTTCAGACTTCTGGCCTCTGGAACTGTGAGAGAATGAATATCTGTTGTTTTAAGCCACCCAGTTTGTTCTAATTCGTTATGGCAGCCCTAGGACACTAATGCAATAAGTAAATACCTTCTTCCATTAACCTGAAATAAAGGAACCCCAAGAAAGGCAGGAATCTCCTGGTAGGCAGAAAGATACCCAAGTTACCTGCCACATCTTATCCCTGCTTGGTCAGGAGCAGGCCTCTGCTCCTTTGTATATGGCCAAGACCTGTGGGTCTGGGACCCACACTAAACCACTCATAAAAGAAATTGAACTCTCTGACTGACTGTCTGACTTCCAACATTGACAGCCTGTTCAGGTGTCTGCCCAACATTTATCCACATTTCTTTCTCAACAAACAGAGCCTCAGTTTTGCTCAGGGGTCCCTACGAGAAGATGACCATATCCTCAGCTCTGGTAATCCCGATTAGTCTAAATCAGTCCAGGAATCCCATTCCTCTAGCCAATGACTGATTTAGGGATGGGCAAGTGAAGAGAATTCTGCTGGACAGCTTCTGGAAATGGCTTTCTCCCTCTTGATAAGAGATACCTTATTCCATAGCAGGTTGTTATATCTTACCATGATGCTGGGACTATGGCAGGTTTCTCATGATCAGGAGGAAAGCCAAGGTCAAAGCTGAAATTCTGGAGATGAATAAGTACACAGTAGGAAGACCATTTAGAAGGTTTGGCAAATGATAGATCCAGGTGAGAGATGATCATGTCTTGGCCAGGGTGGTGAGGGTGGAGGTAGTGAGAAGTTGCTGGTATATTTTGAAGACAATGTTTTATATAGTATATATTCTGAAGATAGTGCCAAAAGGATTTGGCGGCAGGATGTGGAGTGTGAGTAAAAAAAGATAAATCAAGGAAGGCTCGAAGGTTTTTGGCTTCAGAACCTGGAAGGATGGTGTAGCCACTCACTGACATGGGAAAGGCAACGGGAAGAGTGGGGAGCAGAAGCTCAGGTTGGGCAGGTTAAATTTGAGATGCCACCTCCAAGTGGAGATGTTGAAATGGGCAATTAGATTTGTTTGGAGCACAGGAGAGAGGCCCAGGCTGGAGATACGAATTTGAGAGCTCCCAGCTTGCAGGTAATTATTAAAGACCTGAGATCAAATGAAATTACTACCGAGAGAAGGGGACTGAGGACGGAGCCCTGAGGCAGCAGATGAGACTGAGAAGGAGCTACCATGTAGATAAAAAGAGAAACAATCCCTCAGTACAAATGCATAGAAAAAACACAAATATATAAGGTCAATACCTAATTTTCTACTCAATAACTGTTATGATAATAATAATGATGATAATAACTTACTACGTGCCAGGTCTTTGTATATATTCTCTAACTTAATCCTCTTAAAACTTCATTAGCAATTTTAAAATATCAATTAAATAATTCTACAGTACCATTACACATACCAAAATGAATAAAAATAAAACCCAGTTAAAGTGAGACTGTGGGAAAACAGATGTGCTGCAGCATGGCTGGAAGCACTTTAGCTGGAGAGAAATCTGGCAACAATGTAACAAGAGTTCTAAACTCAGCCCAATTTTTGACTTTATATAAGGAGGAAAAGGTAACTATTAACATAAATTCATGGTAGCTCTATCAAAAAGCATGAAAAACTGGAAAGGACTCAAGTCATTGTGAAAGGAGCTATGATAGATACATTAACTTTAAGGAATGGCCACTTAGCCTTAAAAAATGACAAGACTGTGAACTGTGTTGCTATAGGCAATGTAATTTGTCTTGGTTAGGAATTGCTTCCTTTTGAGGACAGAATTCCAGCCAATTAGCTTAAGTAAAGGGAAATTTTGTATGAGGATAGAGGTATCCTATGGCTTCCAAGAGCAACAAATAGACCGAGGTCTCTAGAAGGACTAGGACATGGCCCTGGATAATCCTCGGGGACAAGCAGTGCAGCTGAGTGGGGTCTTTCTGTGGCTCATTTGCTTCTCTGCATGTCTGTCTGTCTCATTATCCTCCTTTTCTCTGTGGGCGTGGCAGTGCTCCTGGCCCACAATGGCTGGTCACTGCCCTCAGTTTCCATGAAAGCCCAGTTTTAAGGACTTCTACGGTAGGGGGGCTCTGGTTCAGAGGGAGGGCCAGGACTATGTGCAGCAGAGGCGCACTGCAGTTGCGAGTCACACTGGTGGCAAGAGTGTGGTGCTTCTGGGAGGAGAGCAGCTTGTTTTCAGCAGATTCTTCAAAAGATGTCTGCTACAATTTTAAGAAAGCAGAAAACAACATTCTTTTTTTTTTCCCCCCTTTTTGTCTTTTTTCGTGACTGGCAATGGGATCGCAACCCTCGGTGTCGCGCCCGCACCGCGCTCAACCAGTGAGCAGACCGGTCTCTACATAGGATCTGAACCCTCGGCAGGAGCGCCGCCACGCTCCCAAGCGCCACACTCTACCGAGTGCGCCACCGGGCCGGCCCAGAAAACAACATTCTTGCAACCAATTTCAATCTTGTAAAATGTGCAGTGACAGAAGCCAGAAAAGTTGGAATGCTACATACAAGATATACATTTATCAAATTCCTTTTCTTCTGTAAAATCCCTTGTAACTATAATTTTAAAAAAATCATTTCTGGAACAGTTATGTAGTGGTTTCCACATAGATATAAGGGGAGAAACGTTTGACTCTCATTGGATTGTGTATTAACAGGGAATAAGACTTACATCGTGGATTTGGAAAAGTTAGAAGAACTAAATGAAGGCTGAATGGAAGCTAATTTGAGGCCAGCAATTCTATGTTTAGAAGGCAATTGTCCCTTACATTACCAATTTCTGGTTTCCACAGTACTTTGTGCATGACTGTTACCCACGCTCTTCTCCATGAAGCTTAATGCTTCACGGGAGAACAGGAGGTGTAGAGGCACCGGCGGGGTACAGAATGGGGTTAATGATATAGCATTGCAGGCTACTAACAATGCATCGTTATGTCTTTTCTCCTCCACCTGAAACTCGTGTCCCTTCTTCTCTGTGAAATCCCACACCTTTGTCAAAGCCCAGATCAGCTGTTACCTCATATATGGAACAACCTCCAATCTGCTAGTCAGAATTAATCCCTGCCCCGTGTTCTTGTGGCATGTCTGGTCCTTCTATTATGGAATTTTATATATTGTTTTAAAATTAATCGTAGACATGTCTTTCCTCAAGTTCAGGTAATATGCTTAATTATCTTTGGCTCTCTAGTATCAATACAGTGCTTGGAAAATTGTTCGTGCTCAGTAAATGCTTGGTGAGTGATTCCCTGTGTATTCATTCACTTGTTTATTCCTTACAGATTTCTTAACTGACTGCTAGGGCATACATTTTAGGATATTCAGTCTGGTCTTTCCAGACCAGTGTAACCTTTCCAGTTGCCTCTCAAGTGGGAACACAGAGAGAGGCAAACAGGGCTCCCTTCTATGTTTCCTAAGGAGAGACTTAAAAATCAGGCAGAAGGCTGGCCTGTGGCTCATTTGGGAGAGTGTAGTGCTGATAACACCAAGGGGTTCGGATCCCTATATGGGGATGGCTGGTTGGCTCACTTGGGAGAGCGTGGTGCTGACAACACCAAGTCAAGGGTTAACATTCCCATATAGGGGGAAAAAAAATCAGGCAGGAGGCAGAGCATAAAATGTTAGCAGCTGGAGAAAAAGGAGATCAGATTCCTATCCCTACATGACCTTCGTTCTCTAGACAACACTGTCACTCTTTCTGGCTTCCCAAACTGGGACCTGCTCTGCAACCAGAAGAGATAGAATCAGAATGAGAAGGATGCATACATTCTCCCATTGTGGGGTCTAGAAGAAAACACACATGTATTATTTCCCTATTGATGCTGTAACAAATTACCAAAATTTAGTGGCTTAAAACAACACAAAATTATTCTCTTACAGTACTAGAGGTCAGAAGTCCAAAATGAGTTCAATAGGGTTCAGATCAAGGTGTCTGCAGGACTGATTCTTTCTGGAGGCTCCACGGGAGAATTCATTGCTTTTTCCAGCTTCTAGAGGCTGTCCTCATTCCTTGGCTGGGGCCTCACGTTACACCACCGTTTCTTTCTCTGCTTCCATTGTCACATCACTTCTACCCACCCCAATCTACTGCTTCCCTCTTATAAGGACCCCTGTAATTACGTCGTGCCCACACAGATCAGCCAGGATAATTCCCACAGCTCAAGACCCTAACTTAATCACACCCACAAAGTTCTTTTTCTCTTTTGTCACATGTGGTAACAGACACAGCTTCCAGGGATTAAGATGTGAACTTCTGGGGAGGGAGGCATTATTCAGTCTATCGCAACACATTAAAGGCAGAAGTCTTTCACTGTAACAAAAAAGCCAGCTCATCCAAAAAGATCTCATCTGGTATTTCTAAACTTCTTGACAATTGCAGCAAATTAATGACACAACTGATTCTACTGTGTGTATCAATTAACATTACTGGGAAAAAAAAAAGATGAAAAACCAGCCCATTGAAAACATTATATTTTATAGGCTAAGGGCCACTGATGAAAAGAGGAACACACACAAGTAGGCTCAGGCTCTATCAGGACACAGAGGAAAGGGAGCATATCATTTATAGTGAGCTTCAGAATATTTTGTAGTAGACTTCTGGTCAAGATGGCAGAATAGACAGTCCCCAGCATTATTCTCTCCCACAAATCAATGAATTTACAACTATAAAAAAGCAATGACGGCCAAGCTGGGGCTGCTAGAGCTCAGGGGAAGAGGAGGAGAGAGCTACAGAGTGCATGAAGGCAGGAGAAGCCACGATGAGAGAAAGAAAAAAACCCTCCGACCATTTCAAATCCTGGCCATTTCCAGGCTGGAGCTGCTGAGTGCGTGGAGCAGGAGCTGGCAAGGCTGCAGCTGTGCCTTTCAGACAAAGTTGCTTGTAGGCAGCAGGGGAGAAGAGGGCCTTGGTGGCCCCCAGGCCAGCAATACCACTAACAGGGTTCCTGTGGGCCCACATAGGAGCGAGGAGCCAGAACAACTGAAAAAAAGGAGCCACTCAGAGGCTGGTGAGTCATTGTTAGGGACTGGTGCACGGCCCGCCCCATGGGAAGTGTTTGGAGCATGGGCAGTGGGGGAGATGGGCCCACTGGGGGAACACTGGGGCACCGTAAGGACAGCTGATCTGCCCCTCAATCAGCACAGGACCACTCAGAGGAGACTGGCCAGGAACATAGAATTGCAAGGGGTGCAGTTTGATGAAGACTCAGACCTAGACCAGTGTTTCTACACAACCCCGGTGCACCAGATTTCACTAGAATGGAAGTACCTATAAAGTCAACCATTAAACCCTGAGCTGCTCAAAAAGCCTTCCCTGGGGAATCAGCAGCAAAGCACCAATTTAGCTCAACCATAGAGCTCAAGTGCTGGTCCCCACAGGAAGTTCCCCCACTTTAGAAGTAAGCAAAGGACAGCAAACTAGTTCCAGCACAGAGTTTGAGTGGTGGAAAAAGCAAATAATCCAACACAGAAGTGAAAGAAAAAACAAAGTACCCACAACAGAGACAAAATTTGATATTAACTAGTAAAGGTCTCATTTCACCAAAGAACACCTATAACACCAAGAAGGACCAGAAGTCCCCTGGGCTACCAAACCAGAAAGGGTGGGGGCTTCAGGCCTCAGCCACACACCCCCAACAAGCACAACCACCCCAGAGACAACCACCAAGCCACCACAGGAAGCACCCTGGGCTCTCCTGAGCTGGAGTGGTGGGGGGCCTCGGGCCTTCATCATGCACCCCCAACACAAGCAACCAGCTCAGTGATGACCACTGAGATACTGCAGGAAGCACCCTGGGCTCTCCCGAGCCAGGGCAGTGTGGAGCCTTGGGCCTCTGCCATGCACCCCTCACACCCACAGCCAGCCCAGTGATGACCACCGAGCTGTAGCAAGAAGAGCCTCAAGTTCCCGAGCTGGGGAGGTGGGAGGCAAAGGCTTTTGCCACACCCCCCTGATGTCAGCCCCAAGCACGGCAATGACCAAGCCACTGTTGGAAGCCCCCCAGTCTCCCCCGTGGGAATGTGGGGGAAGCCACAGGCCTCAACCCCACCCCTCCTCCTTCCTCTTTCTTCCATCCCATTTCCTTCCCCTTTCCCCCTCCCCCTCCCTCCCAACTGCTCCACAACATCATAGAAGGTAAAAAAAATAAATTAATAAAATAAAATAAATAATTTAAAAAAGAAAAGAAAACCAGAAAAATGGGGAAAAAAAAGAATACCATGTAGAACAATAAATGCAATAATTCAGGAATTGTAATGCATTGTGTTAATTTCAGAGATATGTTTGTCCCTTGTGTGTATGTATGTATGTATATTTCTTTCCCACCACGCCCCTCCCACCAGAATGTCCATGCCATGAGGACAGAAACCTTAAGTGCCTTATGTCCCTAGGGTCTTGAACAAAACCTAGAACTGACTTCATTTAATAAATATATATATATATATATATATATATATATATATATACTACTAACATTCTATGTGTTAAAAAAGAAATGAAAATGAAGAATCTAGTATTTGAGTTCCTCTGCATGAACAGAATTTGATTATTAATAAAATAATAGAAAATAATTTGATTTTCTATTAATGACATAAATTCACATTATGAAGGAAAAGGATGTAATAGGTACAATTATTTCATACATCATTTTCCTGCAGAATTAAGAAGAACAAAGTTTGATGTTAAAGGTTTGAGTACATAGACTTGTGTCCTGCCAGGCTAGTGTAACCATTCTCTGTTTAACAGCAGCTCTACCTAGTTGCCGGGGGTGGGGGGGTTGGTGGGGTGAGGTGGACCCCGTCCCATGTCGTTGCTGCCACCCTACCCTCTTCACATCAAGTAGGCCTGCCCACTTGTCCAGGAAGAACCACCCACTTAGGCTCACATCTGGGTGGAAGAGATGGAGCTGCCACCACCCACTTATTTGGACTTTGTTTCTGTTCTGTTTCCTTTGGTTCACTTTACATCTCCCAAAGCAGACCTGGCTTCCTCCCTTTAGTGGATTTCCCAGTTAGGGAAAATGGTGTCACTGTGCCCCATGGCTTCTCTCTTGGTTTCAACCACCTTTACCAGAAATGGTGAGGTGCTTGGCTTCGCTGACCAGCTGGACTCCTGGTCTGTACTGCCTGGCACCACTCACCGATTCACACCAACAACCAGACTGGTGACTACACAACTGCCCAAAGCATAACTTTTTTTTTTTTTTTGTCCTTTTTGTGACCGGAAGGGGGATCGTAACCCTTGGCCTGGTGTCGTCCGCACCGCGCTCAGCCAGTGAGCGCACCGGCCATCCCTATATAGGATCCGAACCCACAGTGGGAGCGCCGATGCACTCCCAGCGCTGCACTCTCCCGAGTGAGCCACGGGGTTGGCCTAGCATAACATTTTTTAAAGAGTGAAAGAGCTATAAAAAACAAAACGGTATGTGTGAGGAACACCAGCTTACTCCTGTAGCAGCTAGCTTTCTGACCCACAGCTTTCTATGTCCGTGTAATTTAGAATGCATGCTCCCCAACATGATGCCTTCCCCTGGTGGGGTCTGGCAAGACCCTTGGCTTATGTGATACCAGGCATCCTGCTTAGGCCTCTTCGTGAGGCAGCGATTCACTCAGTGGTCCTGTCTATAGCAGGAGCAGCAAGAAAATGCCGGATCCTGGGTTCTGCCTCATCTTGTTCAACCCCTTAATAGATGCTGCATGTTTGCCTCTGCCTGTTCTCACCAGGCCAGTCCAGTCCTGCCTGCTGTTCATCCTGGTACTCCTGCTGCACACTAGCTTGGCATGGCTTAGAGACTATTGGCCCCAAACCAGGTCCTATTCATCTGCCCCTCCCAAGCCCACACAATAAGAATATGAACCCCCCCCCTCAAAACCGTTCAGGAATTATAGCACATGGAATGTAGGAACGGCAATCACTAGCTCTGCTTTGGAAGAATATCAGTGGAAAAGGCATGGAGTCAGCCCAATCTTCTATAGTTCAAATCTTTGGTTACCATATAGCAATTCTGTCATTTGAACAAATTATGCAACCTAGTAGGGCCTCAGTTTCCTCATTTGTACCATGGAGATGACACAGTAAAACTCCACCATAAGGTGATGGGTGGGGTAAAAGGGGTCAATCTTGCAAAATGCAAGTGCACATTATTGGGAAATTGATGAAATGACTTGGGTTTCCAGGGTTCTGGCTATGTGAGCCAGGTCCTTTCCAGTCTCAGCTGTGGTTTGGTGCCAACTGAGCATCGTTTACTCTGGTTTAAACATAGATGGAGACAAGCATGGGCCTGTGGCTGCAATAACTCCAGAAATCTCCTAGTTATCTAGCACCCATGTGTCTTTTGGATCCAGGGAAAAGTGGCTGAGAGAATGCTGAGGACAGGGGGACTCACGCTTTGCCTCTCCTCCTCCCCAAAGGGAGCTGCAGCTCTCCCTGCTCGGTCGGTAGGATCTTCAGCTCATTCCCACAGAAGCCGGAGGAAGGACAGGAACTGGGAATCAAGTAACAACGACGTGATATCCGAATTAGCTTCACTGTTTTAATGCCTATCCTATTAGTATCATCATAAGGATTAGTGATGCTATAGGAATGTGTCATAGTGCTTGGCATATATGAGGGTACTTCAAAAAGTTCATGGAAAGATTTGTATATCTTTTAGTTCTATTTTTCCATAGACTTTTTGAAGTGTCCACATAGTATTTGTTCATAAAATAGTAATAACTCTACAACATTTTTTAATCACCTACTATGTCCTGGGCACTAAACTGGGTCTTATGACTATAGGAATAAATAAGGCACGTGTTGTTTCTGTCCTTATAGCTTAGCAGAAATAACAGCTTGGAACAGTGCCCTGGAAGCTATAAAGGTTAAGCTAGCATCATATTTTTTCTAAAATATCATCTTTCTTTTTTTTTTTTTTTTTTTTTTTTTTTTTTTTTTTTCCGTTTCCGGACGGATCCCAACCCTCAGTGTTGCCCCC
>NW_007727558.1:53384-54642 GCF_000696425.1 Galeopterus variegatus
GCGGGCCGGGGCCCGGCAGCGGGATCGCAAGCCGCGGTGTTGCTCCCACGCCTCACTCAGCCAGTGAGCGGGAACCGGTCTGCACGTGGGATCCGAACCCTCGGACGGGAGCGCCGCCGCGCTTCCCAAGCGGCGCACTACCCAGTGCGCCACCGGGCCGGCCCTAAAATATCATCTTTCCCTAAACACTTAAAATCTTACATGTGTATTTTTTTTTCCTTTTTCGTGACTGGTAAGGGGATCACAACCCTTGGCGTGGTGTTGCCCGCACCGCACTCAGCCAGTCCTATATAGGATCCGAACCCATGGCGGGAGTGTCTCTGTGCTCCCAGCGCCGCACTCTCCCGAGTGCGCCACGGGGCCGGCCCTTACATGTGTATTTTGAAACAGAGTATTTCATCCCCTTCTCTAAAGCAGTGGTTCTCAACAGGGGTCAATTTTGTCCCCCTGGGACATTTGGCAATGTCTGGAGATATATTTTTGTTGTCATAACTTGGTGTGCATGTGCGCCACTGGCACCTAGTGCATACAGGGAGGACAGGATGCTGTGAACATCCTACAATGCACAGGACAGACCCTACAACGACTTACCTGACCCAAAATTTGAACAGTTCCAAGGCTTAGAAACTGTGTCTAGAAAGTACCTGCTTAGACTACATACATTTATTTTGGCGTGCAGAGGGGAGAAACACATTTTACCCTTAAAAGTCTTAGAAAAACTGGCCCTTATGTTGTGTGTTCTATGACACTTGCCAGTGTTTGAGGAGGGAAAGTGGGCACGCCTCTTCCAACTTCTGGATTCAGAAACACAATCCTCCTAGTGCAGACAGAATTGACCTGGGAGTCTGTGTTTCAGCGTATTCAGCACACTGACTTTATTTATTTGATGAGTGTTATATTTAACTGATTCTCTTAGATAAATAAGTTGTGTAAACAAAAAGCTCCTGGAAAAGACCTTGCCTTTTCTACCCTTGGAAAACCCTACCAATATGCAAATGAGTCAAATAATCTCAAGGTCACTGAACCCAAGTTTTCAGTTCATTTGGTTTTCTTTCTTTCTTTTTAAAGTGTTTTAAGAAGCTTGTTTGGGCATCATTAATCCAATTTGGTCTTTAGGGCAGCCCAGACTTCCAGAGTGACTGGCTTTTGATCAGCTGCTTTTCTCACATATGTGCAGCAAAGCATTCAGGTTTTGCACAAAGCAGAGGATGAGGAAGAGTGAGGCAAAATAAAATGAAAGCAGGGGAAGGGGGGGGGG
>NW_007727558.1:54868-57667 GCF_000696425.1 Galeopterus variegatus
GAGAGAGAGAGAGAGAGAGAGAGAGAGAGAGAGAACCAAAGGAGTGGGAAGCTAAACACCACAAAGAGTGCCAACGATGAACATGGCCATTCCTAACCTTGGCTTCAAACACCCTGGCTCTCCACCTCAGCTTTGCCTCCTTCACTGCTTTCCAGAAGCGTTGCATTGGATTCTAACCGACTTTCCTTTCTTTCAGCGTCTGGGGTCTGCAGCAGGATCCCGTCGTGAAGCAGCACACCCCTCCGAAGGGAAGCTAGGATGTGTGTGTGAAATTCATGATGACTTTGGCGCGCCCATTCACCTTAGCAGAGGGGATTGTCAGTAAATATGTGCTGTCGTTGATGATGAAGCCTGAACAGCTACTGGTGAGTGCCGGACACTAGCTGTGTGAATCACGTCTCCACTCTTTGGTTGGATGATGATTCCAACTGTGACGTGAACCCTTTCAACTCTGTATTTCATGTCCCATTGGCAAGAACTAGCTACTTCCCTTTTCTTAGAAATGAGAGTTGATTTTAAAATGTGTAACATCTCATCTGAAAGACACAAAATATTTTTTTTCCAGCGCAGTCTTTTACTTGGAATTTTTTGCAGATGTTAAATGTGTGATTATAGATTCTTCTTATATTACAGATATAACAATTTCTGAGACTACCAGCAGATGTTACGCCTAAATCATAAATTCACCCATGATGGAAAGAAACAAATTAAAGAATCATTTGTAATAACTGGGGTTAACAGAATTTTATTTGTGTTTTATTAAACATCATTCTTCCTTTTAAAAATTTTACTTCTTCCTTAAAAAATTTTTAAAAAATTACTGGCCAATGCCAAGTGTTCTATAGCGCTTCCCTAAAACAAATAAGAATTTAATAATAAGCTTCCTGAGACAATATTTCATTGCTTAAATTTGACCCTGACATATTGGCTTTCAATAATGTAACTTTTTTACCCCAATCTTAATGGCTTTACCACGTCTTGACCAAAGCACCTTTCCTTCTCTTGAATTTCTCTAAATTTGGTTTTGAAATCATCTCTTAGAGATCCAGTGAAAGTTTCTCCTGGCTTCCTTAGACCATTGTATTTAATAAATTGCCCGCATGCCTTGCGCATCACACGCACTCAGTGTTTGTTAGATGGAAGAACAGGGAGGGCTTGCTTTGTAAAACGGGTTATCAATATATTATGCATTTGACTGTCAGCGGGTTTCTCACCGATGGCCTTCTCCCTACAGTCCTAGAAATGTCCAGAGGAGAGACAGCACAAGGGAAGGCGAGTCTCCCCACAGTTCTAATCGTTGTGCTGGAGTCCCAGGCAGCGTCGTCATTGCCACGGTCTTTCTCAGAAGCCCAGACGCTTCCCAGTTGGCCCGCACGTCTGCTCTGATAACATTTGTCTCCAGGCCCGGGGGTCAGGACAATTACACAGAAGCCCACGCTAGTGAGAGGAATGGAAATGAGGAGGCTCGAACATACTGCACTCTTTGTTCTTTTGATGGGTGACAGGATAATTAGTTCAAATGAGATGCAGCCTCTCACAGACTATATTTAGTGTAATGACAGAGCTTTTTCTCCCCTGGCGGAGCCTTGGGTTCCTCCCTGGTAGATGGTAGTGCCAGGAGGGGAACAACATGGAGCAGGCTGGCCATAGCCACACACAGCAGGGCTCGCTCTCCCCTTCTCGGAAGGGAGATGGGGATGCGGCAGCTCAGCTTGTACCCAAAATTCAGGAAATGGGGTTCAAGCCCAACTCTGCCACTGACTAGCTGTGTGACTGAGGACCTCTGATCTGAGCTTCAGTGTTTTAAATGAAGGTACTTCGAAAAGCTTGTGGAAAAATGGAACTAAAAGATAATATGAATCTTTCCATGGACTTTTTGAAGACCCCTTGTATGTTCAATAAGCACAATAATCCCTACCTGACAGGAGAAGGCTGAGGATGAAATGTGATAGCTTTTGTAAAGTGCTTTGTGAATTGCAAATGTGTAATGCAAATGTAGGTAGATTGCAATAAATAACAGAAGTGTCCAGATTTCCCCCTTCTCAAAGGGCCAGTGCCCACTTAACCTTGACATATGAGGCTCTGTCACACTCATGAAGAAAATCTGTCTTAATCTTCTCTATCCTTCCTCCTCTCTGAGACCACTGTTTTCAATCCTCAAGCACATACTTAATGCTCAATAAATATTTGATTGCTAATATTACTATTTGCCATTAAAACATTCAAATGAAGAAGTATTGATTCAGCAAACAGAAGAGATAGTGTTGTCTTAGTTAATTTTGTGCTGCTATGACAAAATACCTTGAGACTGGATACTTTGTAAAGAACAGAAATTTATTTCTCACAGTTCTGAGGTGTGGGAAGTCCAAGATCAAGGCACCTGCATCTTGCGTGGGCATTCTTTCTGTGTCCTCACGTGGTGGAAAGTAGAAGGGCAAGAGAGAGTGAATCCACTACCACAATCCCTACTTATAATGACATTAATCCACTCATGAGGATGGAGCCTTCATGACCTAAACACATCTCAAAAGGGTTGTGTTGGGGATTGTTTCCAAAAACAAATTTTGGAGAACACATTCAGACTATAGCAAGTATATACTGAATTGTCTAAATATACATATAGATTCCAAGATGGCGACAGGTCTGGAGTGGCCGTGACAGGAGATAGCGCGATCCTGAGAAGTGTGCGCTGTGATACCAGAGTACTAATTGCATTTCCAAGAGCAACGAACAAATATCACTTAAGAAAACCAAAAAAATAATTAAATGCTAGGAATAAAGCAACACCTCTCAATAACA
>NW_007727558.1:60530-81751 GCF_000696425.1 Galeopterus variegatus
AGAGGGAGGAGGGAGGGAAGTTTCGGTGATGGGACACAATAACTAACTACATTGTATATTGACAAAATAAAAATAATAAAAAAAATAAAAATAAAAAATAAATATACATATAGCTGCCCCTCAGTATCTATGGGGGACTTGTTCCAGGACCCCCCTCAGATACTAAAATCCTTGGATGCTTAAATACTTTATATAAAATGGCATAGTGTTTGTATATAACCAAAGCACATCCTCCCGTATACTTTAAATTATCTCTAGATTGCTTATAATACCTAATGCAATGCCTACACATCACTTCATTTGGATGGATTCAATGTACTACTTGGCATGCAGCAAATTCAAGTTTTGCTTTTTGGAACTTTGTGGAATTTTTTTGCCCCCAATATTTCTGATCCACAGTTGTTCAAATCCATAGACATGGAACCCAGGGATACAAATGGCCGACTGTATTTGCAAATAAATTGAGGAGAAGTAATGTTTAGAAGAACATATTTTTCATTCTCAACAGGAACACTTAAAATAGTATATAATATTGATATGCCTTTGTTTATCCCCTTAGCTATGTTTTTAAATTTAATTTTAATATAATTTGACATTATTTTATTAACTCCTCTTTCTCTGATAGGACGTATTAAAACCTATAGTGAGACAATAGTCTTGAGAGTCAGACTTTTTTTTTTGAGAGTTATTTCTCGAAAATTCTAAAGCTGGGTTTCTAAATAAAAAGAAACAAAGCTTCTTAGAAAACTGACCATAGACTGAACCAAAAGGAGTAGGATGCATAGATTCCTGCCACACATGGAGGATAAAGCCCTTCTATCAGAGTTGGAAAGATGTGGAGACAAGAAAAAGAAGGGCAGGAATTTAGATGCAGGCCTTTTGGCTCACTTTAGTGTCAAAACTGCAATAGCGAAACAGTCAGGTAAGTATGGGGGAATCTAAGAACATTCAAGGCTGGTGTTCTGATTCCTTCGACTGAGTGTGGGGATACTAATTACAAGACTCAGAGAAACCATGGTATTGGATTGATAGAGTAGCAATGACCGAGGAAGGTACCTAGGTAGGTGTGCCTGGAGTCAGCCGCATAAAATGCCATATAATCCAGAGCATTGTAGAGCAGGGGTCTCAAACGTTTTGGTCTCAAGGAGGCAGACTAAGCACCTACTAAGCTTGTTTCTCTATGGCATGGTTTTCAAATTCATTACACAATATCAGATGTGTATGTGTGTGTGTATAATCTTAGTATTTTTGATTTCTCAGAAGTCTTTGTCGGGAAATTGTCTAGCTCATGGTGACAGATATATATTTTCCAGAATTTTTTTTACTTAAAAGCTCATTTTTTTTTAAAATTTTACCGGTAAGGGGATCTTAACCCTTGACTTGGTGTTGTCAGCACCATGCTCACCCATTGAGCTAACCGGCCATCCCTATATGGGATCTGAACCTAGGGCCTTGGTGTTATCAGCACCACTCTCCCGAGTGAGCCAGGACCGGCCCAAAAAGCTCAAATTTTATCATTGTCCACAACTGATTCCTTCGACTGAGTGTGGGGATACTAATTACAAGACTCAGAGAAACCATGGTATTGGATTGATAGAGTAGCAATGACCGAGGAAGGTACCTAGGTAGGTGTGCCTGGAGTCAGCCGCATAAAATGCCATATAATCCAGAGCATTGTAGAGCAGGGGTCTCAAACGTTTTGGTCTCAAGGAGGCAGACTAAGCACCTACTAAGCTTGTTTCTCTATGGCATGGTTTTCAAATTCATTACACAATATCAGATGTGTATGTGTGTGTGTATAATCTTAGTATTTTTGATTTCTCAGAAGTCTTTGTTGGGAAATTGTCTAGCTCATGGTGACAGATATATATTTTCCAGAATTTTTTTACTTAAAAGCTCATTTTTTTTAAAATTTTACCGGTAAGGGGATCTTAACCCTTGACTTGGTGTTGTCAGCACCATGCTCACCCATTGAGCTAACCGGCCATCCCTATATGGGATCTGAACCTAGGGCCTTGGTGTTATCAGCACCACTCTCCCGAGTGAGCCAGGACCGGCCCAAAAAGCTCAAATTTTATCATTGTCCACAAATACTGTCAATTATTTTTCTTAAGCGACAGGCTCACTTTGTTCATTTTCCAGAAAGTGTCCAAATCTTAGTAACCATAGTTTGTCGGTCTTTCCCTTAAATGATGTTACATGAAAAAAGCACTAGCTCAGCACATGACTCAACTACAGAAATGGTTTTTCTCGAACTACTATACCTCAGGCATCAGTAAAAGTGTTTTATGTATAAAGTCCCGTTTTGTCATACATACTGAAATGACAGGTACTCAGGGGTTGAGATTTCACAAAAATTTTGAAAAATTGTTTAACCTAATAAACATTTTAAAATGGGACTTAGGAAGTATTTTGAACTGAAGAGAAATAAAACAACAACACAGAATTGTTGGGATGCTGTAAAAGCAGTACTTTGGGGGAAATTTATAGTACTAAATACCTCTATTTAGAGGAGAAGAAAGGTCTCAAGTTAATGATATCAGCTTCCAAATTAAACATTACACTAAGAATCAATTAAACCTAAAGTAAGCAAAAGAAATGGAACATAATACACATCAGAGTGGAAATCAGTGAAATACAAAACAGAAAACCAATAGAGAAAAATCAATCCAAAGCTGGTTTAATACCCTGAAGTCAATCAATGTAGTTCATCACGTTAACCAACTGAGAATATCAAACCATATCATATCAATAGATGCAGAAAAAACAGCTGAAAAAAATTCAACATCCCTTCCTGATTAAAACAACAAGCAACAAACTCTCAGCAGGTAATAGAAGGAACTTCCTCAGCATGGTGAAAGGTATCTAGAAAAAACCTACAGCTAACATCATACTTAAAATACTAAATGCTTTATCTGTAAGATCAGGAACAAGGATGTCTACTTTCTTCACTTTTATTCCATACCATATCAGTGGTTGTAGTCAGTGCAGTCAGGCAGAAAAAAAAAGTTATTCAGAACAAAACTTTCTGTCTTCACAGGTGACACTTACCTATATAGAAAATCCAACAGATATGCAAAGCCACTAAAACCAGCAGATACAAAATCAGCATAAAATATAAATTGAATGTTCATATACATCAATTAACACTCAGAAAATGAGTGTTGAATTTTAAAATAGAAATTAAAAAATTTTTCATTTATTGTACCATTTAAAAATTATTATAATGTAGGGTTAAATCTGACAAAAGATGTGAAAGACCTAGTCATTGAAACCTACAAGTCATTGCTGAGAGAAATTAAAGAATATACATGTAAATGGAAAGACTGATTGATTGTGCAATATTAAGATCTCAATTCTCCCCAAATTGATGTATAGCTTAAACATAATCCTAATCAAAATCTCATTTTTGTAAAAACTGATAAGCTGATTCTACAATTCATATGGAAATCAAGGACCTAATATAACCTAACCATTTTGTAAATGATGAAGTTGGAGGACCAACACTACCTGATTTTAAGACTTATTGAAAAATAGTTTAGTAGTTTCTTTAAAAGCTAAACATACAACTACCATATAATCCAGACATTTCACTCCTAGGTATCTGACCAAGAGAAATAAAAGCATATGACCATACAAAGACTTGTACAAAGCAGATGTATTTGTAATAGCAAAAGACTAGAAACAACACAAATGTCCACCAATAGGTGAAAAAACAAGCTGTGGTATATCGATAAAATATTACTCAGTAATAAACAGAAAATAACTAGTTATACATGTGACAACACAGACAAATGTCAAAATAATTGAGCTGAGTGAATAGAGCTCTATTAAACTTATATATAACACACTGCACAAAAAGTGCACAGCTTGATAAATTTTGACATATTTTATCACCAAAATCAAGATAATAAACATATTCATCACCTCCCAGAGCATACTTGTGCTTTTTGTAGTCCGTCCTGGCCCTCTGTGATATCATCCCCAGGCAACCATTGATCTGTCACTATAAATTATTTATTTATTTATTTATTTGTCTTTTTCCATGTCCGGCAACGGATCGCAACCCTCAGTCCATTGATCTGTCACTATAAATTATTTATTTATTTATTTATTTGTCTTTTTCCGTGTCCGGCAACGGATCGCAAACCTCAGTGTCGCCCCCGTACCGGACCGGGACCGGCAACGGGACCGCAACCCTTCGGCGTTGCTCCCACGCCTCGCTCAGCCAGCGAGCGGGAACCGGTCTGTATATGGGATCCGAACCCTCGGGCGGGAGCGCCGGCGCCCGCGCTTCCCAAGCGGCGCACTATCCAGTGCGCCACCGGGCCGGCCCTGTCACTATAAATTAGTCTGAATTTTCTAAAGTTTTATATAAATGGAATCATACAGGATTATTAAATTTAAACCAGAGAAGAACTAGAAAAAGAAAGGGGAGTTAAATGTTTTTGTAATCAGGTAACTCACTTTCTGAGTGTTAATTGATGGATTTAAACATTCAATTTATATTTTTATACTGATTTCATATCCTACTAGTTTTAGTGGCTTCTTGGCACATTTGTTGAATTTTCTCTATAGATCATAGTGTCATCTTTGAAGACAGCAAGTTTTATTCTGGGTAACTTTTTTTTTCTCTGCCTGACTGCACTGACTACATCCTCCAATATAGTATGGGGAGTAAAAGTGGAGAAAGTAGACATCCTTGTTCCTGATCTTACAGAGAAAGCTTTTAGTGTTTTAAGTATGATGTTAGCTGTAGGGTTTTTTCCTGGATACATTTCACCAGGCTGAGGAAGTTCCTTCTATTACCTGCAGAGAGTTTGTTGTTGTTTTGATCAGGAAGAGATGTGGATTTTTTTCAGCTGCTTTTTCTGCATCTATTGATATGATATGGTTTGACTTTCTCAGTTGGTTAACGTGATGAATTACATTGATTGACTTACATTGATTGTATGGTTAAAAGCCTTCTTAAGTACATCATGAAAACAAAAATCTTAAAGGAAAATTATAAATTACAGAAAACTTGTTTCTGTATGGCAAAACAGACTACAAACAAGAATGCAGAACATGAAAAACTAGGAAGAATATGTGCAACACACATTACAAAAAATTTATCTTTACTATGCAAAGAACACTTGCGAGTCACTAAGAGAAAAAAAGAACACACTGATAGAAAAACTGACAAAAATCCTGATCAGGCAATTCACACACACACACACACACACACACACACACACACACACACACACACACACCAGAAATAGTTAATAAAATACTTCTTAGAGAGAGGTGTTTGACTTCACTAAAAAATTTTACAGTGGGGGGAAAACAAGAGCTATCTCCTTACCTGTCAGATCAGCACAAGAACTCCATTCTTCACTGGAACTGCTTAACATGTGGGAGGAGGATGGTTAGTGGTTTAAAAGGTGCTTGCTCCTTGCGGCCATCAATTCCTGTGATATCCTGGTCATCTTCCTCCAGGTCTCCTCCCACATTCTGGGTCTCTGGATGTCCTAGGAAGTTGTAGTTGGTTCCATTCTCAGCTGTAGCTTCTTAGGTCTAATGACACTTTTCCTAGTCATTGCACAAAGTGGTCTCCAAGACCACTCTATCTCCAAGACCACATTTCACTTCTTAAAAGATAAGTGGCTGCTTCTAAATCACTACTAGTTTCTCTTGTGCTACACGGCGTTTTTCTTTACTCCACTAGTGGACACTAAGTTTTTTATTTCCTTAAACAAAACCTCTTTTAATTTAACCTTCTCAGATTTCTCAGAGAAGAAAATGTCACACAAGTTTTATTTATGTGTACACTCTGGGTGTCCTTTTTTTATTGTGGTAAAATATACATAAAATTTACCATTCTAACCATTTTTATGTGTGCAGGTCTGTAGCATGAAGTACATACACATTGAGAAGAAAATGTCACACAAGTTTTATTTATGTGTACACTCTGGGTGTCCTTTTTTTATTGTGGTAAAATATACACAAAATTTACCATTCTAACCATTTTTATGTGTGCAGGTCTGTAGCATGAAGTACATACACATTATTGTGCAACCATTACTACCATCCATCTTTAGAACTTTTTCATCTTCTTCAGTGGGAACTCTGTACCCATTAAACATTAACTCCTTATCCCCCACCCCAGCCCACCACTCTACTTTCTGTCTCTATGAATTTGACTTTAGGAACTTCATATAAATGAAAGCATACAATATTTGTCCTTTCGTGTCTGGCTCATTTCACTTAGCATAACAGTCATCAAGGTTTATCCATGTTGTAGCATGTGTCAGAATTTCCTTCCTTATTAAGGCTGAATAATATTCCATTGTACATATACAGCACATTTTGTTTATCCACTCATGTCAATGAACATCTGGATTGCTTCCACCTTATGGCTATTGTGAATAATGTTATGGACATTGGTGAACAAATATCTGTTCAAGTCCCTGCTTCCACTCTTGGGTATATACCCCAAACTGGAATTTGCTGGACCATACTGTAATTGTTTAATTTTTGGAGGAACCACAGTGACTGCATCATTTTACATTTCCACCAAAAATGCATGAGGGTTCCAATTTCTGCGCACCCTTGCCAATACTTTCGAGAATAGCCATCTAATGGATGTGAAGTGGTATCCTGAGGTTCTGATTTGCATTTCTCTAGTCATTAAAGATGTTGAGTATCTTTTCATGTACTTATTTGCCATGTGTATACTTACTTTGGAGAAATATCTATTCACGTACTTTGCACATTTTTTTATTGTTGTTGAGTTGTATAAGTTCTTCATATATTAAAATACTAATTTCTTATCAGATATACGATTTGCAAATATTTTCTCCCATTCTGTTGCCTTTTCACGGTTGTTTTTAAATTAAGTCAGTATATCTATTTTTTCTTATGCTGCCTATGCTTTTGACATATCCAAGAAATCACCAAATCCTATTATAAAGCTCTTCCTATTTTCTTGAGCTTTATAATTTTTTCCCTTTGAGGTAATTTTTGTATATGTTAGGTAAGGATCCAAACTTCACTTTTTTGCATGTGAATATCAAGTTATCCAACATCATTTGCTTAAGATTGTCCTTTTCCCATTTGCCGATCCTGGCACCCATGTTGAAAATCATTAGAACGTATGTATGACAGGTTTTTTTCTGTGCTATTCTATCCCATTGATTTATGTCTTTGTCAGTACCACACTGTTTTGATTACTGTAGCTTTGTATATGATCTTCCTTTTTATTTTTGAGAGATACACACTTTGTCTAGCTCATGTGTTCTTAAAATCCCCTTTGACTGTTTACTGAAGAGATTAGCTCTCTCTGCAGTATCCAGCATTAGCCAGGACCCAGGGCCAGTTTTTCAGTCAGGCGCAGGGGAAAGCGCAACAATCAGATAAATCATTCAACATGGTGTCTGGTTTCTTCAAAAAAGAAAAGACACAGTTGCTAGAATAAGACTGTATTCCTTTATTCAACATAAAATGAGTCATTGAGATAAAATACAGGTTGTCCATGTGCAGAAACATTATACATTCAACTGTGAAGGAAGTTTTTAATATGACCAATAAAAGGAACAGTCTAAAAGTGAGAATAAAGATGATAGTGAGGAGCTAAAAGACAGGAGTTTTACTTATCCAAGTGCTAAGGCCTATGTGCACAAAGGTCTTAAGTGAACGAAACCAACAAAAGGTCATTTCTTCCCTTCTGATTTCTCTTGGTGCTGGTGAAAGGTGCAATGCAGTGAGTCACAGAATTAAGGTGGGTTTTTGAAAAATAGGTCAAAGCACTTACGATTAAAAAATTTTAATTTCTAGAGTTTCATTTTGTCATGTATTCCAGATCTTTCATGGATTCTAGAAATTTCATGAATTCCCCAAGAATAAAGTTGCTCTTTAATCGGTATTTTATTGTCAGAGAATAAATTACCTGTCGTTCCCAGCCTAGAACCTATCTCCTTATCTAACAAAAGGGTAACCAATTCTGAGACTCTGGAAGAATCTGCTTACTTTAAAACTTGTGTAAAGTGATTGCATATAGGTTCAGCTGGGTTCACTACTGAAGAAGTCTCCAGACTGCTGTTGCCTGAAAACCTAAAATGAAAAGAATTGCTGGCTTAGGATCAAAGTCCAACTCCATCATTTCCAAGCACTAGGTGCCTGAAAACATTAGACTCTGGTTTTTTAAAGAGCTGACCCAAGCCATAAAATTTTATGTACCACACTTTCCATAAGAAGGACATAGGCTGTGTGTAAAATAATAGTTCTAAAGTACCTTCCGATATTTTGGTAACATTTAAGGTGTTGCTTTCTCATTGGGCTAATGAGTTTTATTTATTTATTTATTTATTTATTTGTCCTTTTTGAGACCGGCCGCACCGCGCTCACGAGCGCACCGGTCATCCCTATATAGGATCTGAACCCACGGCAGGAGCGCTGCTGTGCTCCCAGCGCCGCACTCTCCTGAGTGCGCCACGGGCTTGGCCCTATGAGTTTTAAATATATAATATTTAAGAAGAGGATCCCTGATTAAATTTAATAGAATTAAGTGTTGACTCAAGTTGGTCTAATGCAGTCTGCAAAGCCAAGTTCCCGTTCACTTGACAGATACAGATGCACAACCCTAAATCCTGATTAGCAGCAAAAGCTGCCATTGATCAGTAGAAAATCATTCCTTAGCCCACAAAATTCTCTAATCAAATTCCATGTTACACTCATGTCAATTCAGTTTTATGTTAAGTGAACCCAAACCCTTAAAAAAACAAAAAGCTCAAAGAAAGGATAAGCTACTTACTTAGTCCAGTTTAATCCATTTAAAATCAAATCTCAGGTTTATCTTTCTTCTCCCCAAGGCATCTTTTAGGTTTTGCCATTAAAATTAAACTTAGGGTATGATTTTTTTCATTCCCATTAGCTTCTTTTGGGTTTGAAAAACCAGAAAAAAATAGTTTGAAGTTATTCTTCAGGAGAACCCACTATCTAGCCAAAGCCCACCTCCATGGCTGATCATCCCTGGCCCTTTTCCAGGTTTTGTCTGTCCTTCCTATTATAAGATCCTTCTAGGGATTCCCTTTTTAGGTTAAGGCTGAAAGCTACACGGAGGTACACAGTATTCCTTAGTCTACAGTTTCTATAAAAGAAACCCAATCTTCTGTTGAAGCTCACCAATTATTAGGAAAACAGTATTTCCATCCTCTTGTTTCCTGGACAGAGTTAAGACGACATTACATAGTGGAATATACCTCTCTGTAACTGAGGTGAATGTGGATATTTTGGCATACAGAATTCGAGTTGCAAATCCAGTAATCCAGCTTAAAGACAAGTGGTAAGGAAAATTTAAGTGTAAGTGATGATAAAATACAATAATTTACCCTTTTAAAGCCTTTCTACAACAAAGTCCTAAAGCCAGAATTAGGATTCTGGTCACTAAAATGAAAAGAGCTAGGGTTCTGCTGAAGCCTTTTAATTCAAGCTCTGTAACTTGAGAGAGAGCAAAAAGGCCAATTCCACAATAATCAGAAGAGAACACTAAAGTAATGGAGAAAAAACAGGTATGCAATAATTGAAAATGGAGGGACACAGTTCCTTCTCACCTATAAAATGAAAATCACATTTAAAAAAAATTCCTTTCAGCTTCTCTGGGGTTTGAACAGTGACAGGAAAACTGCATTATTTACTCAAACGTTATTTGAAAGAGTTAGTTGAACATGATACTGACATTGTGACGTGAATTAACCAAGAGGGATTGTTTTTGGCCTGCTTCTAATTTATATATCACTCAATAGATTTCTTGAAACTTCTATTAATACCTCTAGTTATTCTGATGATAGTTCTCAAAATAGGTAAATATATTAACATGGCTCCTCACTTCCGCATTGCCTGCTTTTCATCTAGAGTCAATGCCTTTTCTCTCGTCATGTTTCAGTTTTGCCCAGTGCCTCAAATGCTATTTCATAACTCATTACACTTCAACTTCCAACATGTTTTGTGAAATATGTAGCATTTATTACTTCTTGAGCCCTGAACTAGAAAAATGCTGATTACTGCTTTAGGAAGACCTTTTTTTTTTTTTTGTCTTTTTGTCTTTTTCCGTGTCCGGCAACGGATCGCAACCCTCAGTGTTGCCCCCGCACCGGACCGGGGACCAGCAACGGGATTGCAACCCTCGACGCTGCTCCCGCGCCTCGCTCAGCCAGTGAGCGGGAACTGGTCTGTATGTGGGATCCGAACCCTCGGGCGGGAGCGCCGCCGCGCTTCCCAAGCGGCGCACTTATCCAGTGCGCCACCGGGCCGGCCCTAGGAAGACCTTTTTATAATTTACATGACTGTTTTTGCTTATTCTTGTAGTGCTTTGCACATAGTAGGTGCTCCATAAATATTTGAATTAGTGAACAACATGATTTGTACACACAAGAAGTCTTCAAAAAGATCATGGAAAGATTCATATTACCTAATTCTATTTTTCCACAAACTTTTTGAAGTACCCCTGTAAAAAGTTAGAAACATTATGCAAAACCTCTGACATCTGAAGACACAAGTCAAGTAGTGTTAAAAGCAATGAACACAGGTTTCTAAGACTCTGAAGTAAATAAAGGGTAGTTGGGGATCCAAGCTGAAGCTGTCCTGTGTTCTGGCATATTGCTGTCACTCACCTGCAGACCAACTATATCTTTAGGCACCCATGTCACCACCTGAATATGAATTTTACTTCCCATGAGGTAGGAAGCACTAGAAATAACAATAAATATGCATTAGAAATGGGGAGTCAATCTTTGTAAATGAGGGCCGGCCCGGTGGCGCACTCGGTAGAGTGTGGCGCTTGGGAGCGTGGTGGCACTCCCACCGAGGGTTTGGATCCCGTATAGAGACCGGTCTGCTCACTGGTTGAGCGCGGTGTGGGCGCGACACCAAGGGTTGCGATCCTGTTGCTGGTCGCGGTACGGGCGCGACACTGAGGGTTGCAATCCTGTTACCGGTCATGAAAAAAGACAAAAAGGAAAAAAAAATCTTTGTAAATGACCATAGACTAGTTTACAGACATTTAAATATTTCACCTTCATTTCATCCACTGTATATGGGAATTATGAGGATGCAGATACTCCCTGAGACTTAAAAATTTTCCTTTAGAAATAGTATATTTTCAGCTAAGATCTAGAGTGTGCTCTCTTGGATGGCTTAACCATCCCCAACTCCAATGTCTTTGCACAACCCAGATGCTTAAAATCTCAATTTTTGAAAAATAATGCCTTTTAAAAAGTATTATTATGTGTCCTTATTTTAATTTCCAAAATATGCTTATTTTTTTCCTCAGTGAAAATAACCACAGCCAAGCAATTATGGGGAGAACTAACTAGTGAACTACAATAAGAAGTCAGTTTTATGGGTCAATATATGTTCTTGAAAATCTGACCGTACCAATTTTTCTTTCAGGTCATCAATTAATCTATACTTCATTTTTAAAGAATGGGCTATAAATCTTTATTTTCAAAGACCATGTAAATATCTCTCATTCTGCTCCCCCATCATATCCTAAAACCAAGGATTTACTTTACAGCCACAAAATGAATTCTCTTGGATTAGACAGCAATCTAGGTATAGGACTGAAGACAATTAACCTCTGCTAACATCTGGCTCAGTCTTTATTTCTACAAATGCCCTTCCTGACACTAGGGAGTTCAAAATTTACGTGTCAAATGATGAAACAGAATCTAATCAAGGCACAGATATTTCTCTTCACAGTTCTCCCAACTCTTCGACCTCTCCAGATCAGTCAATCAGAGGACATGACTGGCTATGAAACTCCTTCTCAAAGACAAATCGGCAAACAGAAAAAAAAAAAGTTTTCTATTATCTTCTAAGAGTTATTTCTTCACAAAACCTTAGGGCCTGGAAGGTGGTGGCAGTGAATGTCTGCTAATTAATTATTACCACTGTGGAGAAAGGAAAATCTTTTTCCCTTGAGATATTTTCTTACCATTCTTTGTTTTTGAAGCAAACAATGACATATTTAAAAAAAGAGAGAGACTTCACCGTGTTTCTTCACTTTTCCAGTAACATTTGGTAATTGGGAGACAGCATATCAAGGGGGAACATATGGAGACAGACAGGTTAGGAGACTTTAATAATATTTTTACTTAAGTTCTGAAAGAAATACACTACCCTGATTTATCACCAAATTCCTCATTTTACTCTCTTCCATACAATCCGTGGTAAACTTCCCGTAAGTATTATAAGGCAACAACTGAGGGGCACTTACCCATGCCACTCTCAAGACATACGGCAGATCTCAAGATTCACCAAAAACTCCAAGGTTTTAATTTTCACTTTTAATTACCTTTTACTTAATAATAAAATGAAAAATAAGAATATATGAATACATACAATCTATATACATATATTTATTGCAAATACTTAAAATTCTTATGTAAAATGATTTTTTCTATATTTGTGAAAAAATATGACTTTTTAAATGGTGTTGACACCAACTTCTCTGTACATACCCTCAATTCCAATGTTAACAATTCCTTTAAAAAGGCAAAAGACACAAAATTTCAGAATTTTCCAAACCAATCTATACAAACCTTATAGCCAGAAGGGAAAAATAGCTTGTGGTAAATAAGTCAACTTTCTTTTAAAACAAAAAATAAACCCAAAACTATTCCCCTTATTGCATTTTTTGGAAATAATCTGAGTGTCTTTAGAGTAACTTCCTTTGAAATAATTTGTGCCTTAACAGTGAGGTCCTACATTAAACATACCATATATGAGAAATTCAGTTTTCCACTGTCACTTTTTACATAGATATTAAAATATATATTACTTAAAATATATTACTGGAAAGCTATTTTTAAAATTGATCTTTAATAGTTGTATCAAATGTAAAGCATTAAAAAAAATAAAGTAACCAAGAATCTATGAAGCTATTGCTTCAACTTTAGGAAATGTTTTACCTATTGTTCTCTTTCAATAGGTATGTAGGTACTGAAACATGGTAGGAAAGGTCCCTGCCTATCATCATGTTTCTCAAAGTCTCTTTGGACTATTCTAAAAATTGAGCTGAAAACTGTCCTTGGCCAAGGTTTTTACTTAGCACATTGTTGTAATGCAATGGGGAGATGTTTCTCTCCTTGCTGTGATGGGAAGCCTGTAGGTCAAAGAGAAAAACAACCCTGGCACTGCTCACTGACAGGGAGTTCTAGAAATAAATAGCAGTGTAATGACCAGAGAAAACACTCCTCATAACAAATCATTTCACCAAAGAGTTCTTTAAGATTCTTTAAAGTGGAGAAAGGCAACAATAAGCAATTAGAATGGTAACTGTAAGGTCATTAATATGTGTGACTTTGCACCTTCACCTCGAAAGCAATAAGATCTTCCTTTGGCTACTTATTTAAATCTGAGACAAGCTCTAAAACATCTACATCTGTGCGCCTTCTCAATTCATGTTAAGTATGCTCCCCCCACCACAAGAAAAATTTCCAATGGCCAGCTTTTATTCTTTAAAATATTACATGAGATACTATAGACAGCTTCAGTATTTTGAGCACAGGGGTTAAGGAACAGAAGTAGGGCAAACAACTCCAGGTTATTTGGCTTTAAAATTCTTAGATTCAGGGAGCTTTCTCTATTATACAACTTAGAATATTTATAAATAAGACTGAGATGATATTATTAATGCTATCTCCCCGAGGTGACCTGCAGTGGAGGATGTCTGAAGGCTAGGGTACACTGGAGGCATATGCATCAGGCACAATGCCTGACTAGTCACTGGAAATAGTGCCACATAATACTCTAAGAATAAGCTTAGCAGTTATTAAAACATTTCAGACTGAAAGGTAAAACAACTCAAAAACTAAGATGCAAATTGCTTTGAAGGTACTAGAGTACAATAATCTAATAATTTAAAGGTTTTCTTGTTTCTATTGCTTCATTTTCTAAAGGGTCAGATAGTAAATTTTTTTATTATTGTTATTTTTTCTGTTCAATTTGTAAGAGGAATGGCTTTCCACTCATTGTTTTGAAACAAATAAATGGATTGGTATTTAACTTACTACCAATCTAAAAGAATCTAATTGTTCTCTCATCTGATCAAGATTGAGGCAATGCACATAGCTGGCAATTTCTGTTTTAGGAGTATTCCTAAATGCAAATATTTAGCTGAGTATTATTTGTTAAAAAAATCTGGTGAATAGCAATGCTTAGGACCTATCTGCAAGAGCCTGGGTCTAGATGAAGAGGCACAATATGGTTTGCTCTCTAAGTAGACTTGAAAATCCCTGATGCCTTTCCTCCTTCCTGGTATAGTCTGTTTATCCTTAGATTAATAGAACCATGGAAGAAAGCCTCTCTGAAAGGAAAGGAAAAAAGCAGAAAAATCACTTTCATCAATCCAAATTGGTGACTGACATTTAGCATGGGGTCAATTCTGAAACACTCAACCTCTTCCAGCACACAGACCACACTCAGCCCTGGCTCTGAGGTAGGGAGTGAAGAGGCTGGGCACAAAGAGTTGCTCACCCAGCAATAAATCTTCTTAACCCCCTCTCAGATTACCCAGGATACTGAAAGTTTGGTTGCAAAACTATGGTTTCTGTTTCCTACTGGTTCTTGACTTGAGAACTTATGCCTTATGCCTGGATCCCTGCAGTCATCTTACCTCTTAGCTATGCATGTGCTGGAAGAAAAGGGAAGATAGAAGGATATCCTATTGTTTTGGCTGAAACTGGAATAGGTATTAATCCTATGTTTGCCTTGGGCACAAAAAAACCAATGAAGAAAAATGAAAAATAGTGAAGTGAGTTTATAGGGTTTGGAGCAGGGACCGTGGGAAAGCATTAAAAGAAGTGTATGATGCAGGGGGTGGGGTGGGCAGGGATGGAGAGCAGAACAGGGACAAAACACAGATTATTACTGCCTACTTTCTCCTAATCTGGAATGTGACTTAACTAACAAGTTTAAACTGTCCTGCATTTTGGAAATATCACATCCTGAATACTTCAAGTACAAATACAACTGTACTAGGTGGCACTAATATTTACACATTTCAAATTAGGAGGTTTGAAATCGATATGCAAATGATGCAAACTGACAATCTCCAATTTAATACCAAGTTCTGGCAAATTACAGGTTTATTTTAATGTTCTTGAACCATGACCTAAATGTTATGTACTCAAAAATTCTTTAGTCACTACAGAAAAATGTAAAAAACAAAAAAAGAAAAATAAGCAAAAACAAACAACAGAACACTGGAGCTAATTTTTCTTCCTTTCCAGATGTTCCCTTAGCCATTCACTGAAGCCCCTTTACATTAGAAATGTCTAGTGTATAGACAGCCGTAATCCAAAACAGGGGACACATTTTCTAAAGCAGGAAGTGTTTTATACTGCATATGCGTGTGTGCACACACTTGTGTTTAAAGCAAGATGAGATAAAATTACTCCCTCCTCCCCAGACACCTGGGAGGTCAAAACAGGTTGAACAGAATGAGCAAATGTAGCATTAATGAGCTCTTCTACCTGTGACAACAGCTGACTATATACAACATTAGATACTGGGTTGGGAGAGAAGAGGAAAAGAGAGACTACCTTGTTTCTAGTGTTAAAATTGTTTTCCAAAGTTCTTTAGGTTCAGTTTAACAGTCTCTGCAGTTACATTCCCCTTACCTAAAAAGACAAAGTTCAAATCACCCCATCACAACACTTTTCTGTTTGTTTTATACTAGTACACCAACCTTCACAGATCACATTCACTGTCTCAAGGCTAGGGAATGAAATTAGGGAACAGCAGGGATCCACAAACTTCAAGCAGAGTGCTTGGCAATAGTACTGGTTTATGGATGCCAAGAACCAAGTCAGAGCATTCGGAGTCGGAAACACTACCTGTGTTCCACTTAAGGTAAAGGAACTGAGTAAACCCTAAATCCAAATCCTGCAAATGCTGAGTAATCTATGAATAATCTATAGCCAGACTGTCAAGACATAATCAGTGTAAATGGTTATTTCTTTGGACCATTCCTTCACTCCTTCCTTTTCCTAGCCTCTTAGGAAAGGTCAGAAGGGAAACAGCTTCCTTTCACCATGCTTGGCATTAAACTTTTCTCAGAGTCACAGGAACTGAAACATAAATCTGAATTCAAAGTAATACATTATTACCTAAACAGTTGGGAAAATAACGTTAAACAAAATGTGACCTATTTACATGATTTTGTAAGTGCAAACTTGTCACAAATCCACAGCTGAAACATAAATCTGAATTCAAAGTAATACATTATTACCTAAACAGTTGGGAAAATAATGTTAAACAAAATGTGACCTATTTACATGATTTTGTAAGTGCAAACTTGTCACAAATCCACAGTCTTGCTTGACTTAAGATTTACTATACAAGGTGTTCTTCCTCTAAAATGTAAAAGATTTGTACTGTTTTCCTGATTAAGTAACATTTGTCTCTTAAGACAAATGAAACCTACTTATTTCTGTGATTCCAAAAAGGACGCAAAAAAGCACATCTTGTCAACACTTCCCTTCCCCCTCCTTTACAATATGTCTCTTTCTAGTCTCATTACCTAACAACAAGGCAGGAAACACACAGTTTGGAGGGGCCAATGCAATCATCATGGCAGAAAGCTCCACACTCCTTTACAATATGTCTCTTTCTAGTCTCATTACCTAACGACAAGGCAGGAAACACACAGTTTGGAGGGGCCAATGCAATCATCATGGCAGAAAGCTCCACACCCTTTGCACATGATCATGGCTTTCAATCGACAATAACATTTCGAAGGTGTGTCCTCTATGCTGTTCTCTTCAGGAAAGGCTTGAACAGGAATGGTCTGTCCATGGCTGCTGGAATTCATAGCTTGGCTAGCAGGGATGGTTGTGACAGTCACTGAAAAGGACATGACATCACCTACATTGCTAGATACCTGGCTACCTGGTACAGCAGAGTTATGGTCCATGTCAGATGAGGTGGCAACATTGATCATGCCTCTGTAGCTTGGCCCTATCTGTGTGGGGCTTCCA
Source organism: Galeopterus variegatus (assembly GCF_000696425.1). Lineage (NCBI taxonomy): Eukaryota > Metazoa > Chordata > Mammalia > Dermoptera > Cynocephalidae > Galeopterus > Galeopterus variegatus. The sequence continues at coordinate 77,552 of NW_007727558.1, forward strand.
TACAACTTTGGGGTTTGCAATGGTGGAAGGAGCAGAGGCTGATGGGTGGGACTGTCTGCAGGTAGAGGAAGAACAGTAGAATTGAAAAGCTCAGGGCTGCTACGCATTGTCTTACTTCTCACTGCATGAGCCATTTGCTTCTGTGCTGCCTGAATAAAATCTCTGGCTAAGGTCTTTTCATCAAATGTTTGGCCTCTAGTGAACAGGTAATTCTCCTTACTTAAAGTGGTTTGCTCATTCACTGCTGTCTCGGCCTTCACATTCTTATTAGCTAAACAATCATTGGTGGATAGGGTTTCCCTGCTGTGGGGTCCCAAACCTGTGTCACACTTGCCAGAACCCTGGGAAGCCTGAGGCTCCTCCTTCACCATGACAGATTCTTGCTCATCACCAGTGCTTTCCTCATCAGTATCGTCTTCTCTGCTGCTGCTGCTATCTCCTGTTGTATTTTTACAGTCTGTATATCCCATTTTCAAGGCTTCAGTGGGGCTACTTAAAGAAAAACGGTCTTCAGGGTTTACAGAATGGGTCCTCCTAAAGCTTTCTGAACCTCGGCCATAGGTGGAAATATTAAGTAAGTAGTGACCTGCCATTGCAGGCTTGGATGTCCTTCTACCAGCAAAACCCAGCATGAACCTCTGGCTTGTGGAGATGTCTTCTAACTGGAAACCTGAGTGAGTGAAGTTGAACTGGGAGGGCGGAACAAATGAGAGAACGTTTTGCCTCCGAACCCTCTGGATGAGAGTCTGAAGGATCTGATCTTGGGTTGCTTTACTTAGTCCTTCTTGGTATTGGTGTATGTCAATGCTAGAGTCCCTCAGATCCTTAGCTGAAAAAAGCTGAAGAGGTCTTGGAACCTGGGGGACCTGCTTACTTTGCAAGGTTTTACCCAGTTGCTGTATAGCTGGATGGGACTGTCTCTCAGTAACTTCCTCTCTGGTGCTGTTTTCTGTTGTACTGGTACCTGTGAGTGCTCCCATCCCCTTTTCCTCTTTTGTAGTCAGTGGAACAGTTTTCATTTCAACTTTGGTGAGAGGTTTAGGCAAAATTTGTTCCATGGGAACATCTTTGCCCTGGAGCAGCTGAGTAACTAAAGGATTATTAGCAGGGATACTAGAGCTTGGTCTTGAAATAGGTCCATTCATATTTAAAGAAGTTCCTTGGGCTTTAAGGCTTGAAGCTGCTGGCAAAGTGCTTGAGGATGAAGCTGATCCAGTAGGTGCTGTTGTTACAATGACCTGGGGTACAGGAAGCTTTTCTAAAGTGGCTGTTGTCAATAAGGATGTTAAAGGAGAGGGAGTCATATCCACTGGAGCACTAGCATTTGTCACTGCTGAGGCTGAAGGGTTTGATGTATTCTTACTACAACCTGCTTTGGGCTCAACCATGCCATCAGCTGCAAAACGAACAGGTGAGGCACCTGAGATTAGAGCAGGACCTGTTGGAGAAGATGCTTTCTCTTGTCTACAACTACTGGGCCCTTGTTGGTGGCTGAGAGAGGCTACTGTGCCTGTTGCCCTTGTGGGGTTCAGTTTTTCATTATTCAGTTTCTTTATGTGGGCTGGTGATGGGACACTTGTGCATGCTCCACTGATGGCAGGTGTTGGAGGCCTTGAGGGGGTTTGCTGTAGTTGTGCTCCAGAGACACTATGAGGCTGTGCCTGGCCTGGGGTCTTGGTCTCAGATTGGGGCTGAATCTCTGGACCACAGGATAAAAGCTCTCTCGTACTTCCCCTGCTTCCAGTTCCTGCCAGTTCCAGTGTGGGGCCCTTTCCAGTTTCACTGACTCTGTCTGAGCCTGGACTCCCTCCTCTAGCAGTTTTCCTTTCACTGCCCTCTCCTGGACCTTGTCCACCCCCTGGACCAGGTCCTGGAATGGTCCCTCCAACTGAGGCGGCTGCAGCAGCTGCGGCGGCGGCTGCAGCTGCTGCCCTCTGTGCTTTGACCAGCTGGGCTTTTGCTTTGATGTCTGCAAGAGTTCTGGCTCCTGTTCTGTTAGGACTAGTGATGGAGACTGCAAAACGAGCCCTGGGAGAGACCTGCGATGCAGGAAACGGCATGGGGGAGATTCTGGAGACCGGGATCTGAAAAAAGCAGGGGGAAAAAAACAATAGAGCTTAGCTTTCATTTATAACAACGCTTCGTTAATCCCTACATTTTTAGAGTAGATGGACACTACAGCACGTGTGACAAACATGGAGGTCTATGGCTGCAATATCAAACCACGGAGACACCTACGTAAGTTTATCTCTAGGGTCCTTCCACCTTTTCTATTGGTGTCAAAGACTTTTCTCCCTCCACTCCCACCCTAAATCCCCACATCTCTTTTCTCAATACAATTCCCTCCTACTACTCACAACTGCATATTATTTAAGACATACACTTTTCTATGGTATCTGCATTTTTAGAATGTATGTGTATGTGGGAGAAACAGGAAGGAAGGAAAAAAGGAAGAGAGGAAGGAAGGAGGGAGGGAGGGAAGGGAAGAAGGAAAGAAAAAAAGAACAACACCATTACTGTCTTTTACTTCTTAGCTTTACTACAAAGGTCCAGGAGAAAATACTTGTTCTTCTCTGCTCTGCAGACACACACGCACAGTTAAGCATATGGGCTGAATTATCTCAAATTACAGAAGCTTCTACATAGCACTGAAAGAAATCTATTTTATATACAATTCTAACAAGCCTATATAGCATTATTTACTCAGCACATAGTATTTTAGAAGCTGCCGACAGTAAGAAGGAAACAATTGTTGTTCATTGTTAATACCTACAAGGGACTACAGGGAGAAAATGGGAAAAAGTAGATAAAATTAGAAAATTAAACATAAGTAAGTTGTTTAGGGGAATTTTATATAGGGACAAACAACCTTACATAAGACTACTCTTGAGAGTAATACCATACCTAGCAAAATAAATGATATCTACCATAATGGCTGAAAATCATCAATAACATGTTGAAATCAACTAAGGACAATCATTAAAAGTAGTTAAAACAAAGTTTTAATACTTAAAAAAATACATTTCGGTTATTTATGTAATCAGTCCTATTGCCTGATTATGCAGAATAAATGAGATATTAAACTTTCTCTTTAAGTACAAAACCATTCAAAGTTGTCCAGGCACTCATAATTTAACTTAGTGAAAAGCCATACCCTGGCACAGCAGGGGGATTAGATTCTTTTCTTTTTATTTTCTTTTTATTTTTTTTTCCTTTTTGTCTTTTTTCGTGACTGGCAACGGATCGCAACCCTCAGTGTCACGCCCGTACCGGACCGGGACCGGCAACGGGATCGCAACCCTCGGTGTTGCGCCCGCACCTCGCTCAGCCAGTGAGCCGCCAGTCTGTATGTGGGATCCGAACCCTCAGCGGGAGCGCCGCTGCGCTCCCAAGTGGCGCACTGTAGCAGTGCGCCACCGGGCCGGCTTAGATTCTTTTCTTTTTAAATGTAACTAAATTATGACATTTGTAATAAAATTCAAATTTTGTTTTCTACTTAAATTTTGATTAAAAAGTTTTATTATAAATTACATTAAGTTTTGTCTAAGAAAGTCGGATTTGTGGTAAGGTCTAATGTGAGAGTTGCTAAAGCAACTTCTGGTGAAGTCTTTTTTGAGGGGATGATAAAGGAGAAGAAAGTAAAAAAGTAAAATTATAGTCCTGTGCTGTTAATGACAAGGATACATTCTGAGAAATGCGTAGTTCAGTGATATCATCACATGCAAACATCATAGCGTATACTTACACAAACTTAGATGGTATAGCCTACTACACACCTAGGCTGTATGGTATAGCTTATTCCTCCTGTGTGAGTAATGCATTATGCTACAATGTTAAGAGGGCTATGACATGACTACATAGGAACTTTTCAGCTCCATTATAATTTTATGGCACCACTGTCATATATGCAGTGTGCCAATGACCCAAACATTGTTATGTGGTGCATGACTATATTAATTTGGTCACAGTGGATTTAAGTTTTCAGTGTAGAGTCTTTCTGGATTAGCAGAAAGTAGACAGAATATGATATAATCCAGCCTCCTTACAGATGAGGATAGAAATGATAGGTCTTGCTCAGTGTCATGTACAGTAAAACCTAAATTATAACTCGGCTCTCAGGTCTGGAGATAAGCTCTGATTGACATTTATTAAAGAAAGGTTTCTTTCTTTTTTTTTTTTTTTTTTTTTTTTTTTTTTTTT
>NW_007727558.1:82716-86540 GCF_000696425.1 Galeopterus variegatus
AGCGGGAGTGCCGCCGCACTTCCCAAGCGGCGCACTGTAGCAGTGCGCCACCGGGCCGGCCCCTAAAGAAAGGTTTCTACTATTTTTATATGAAGAACAGTAAAAGTGATTATCATAAAAATAAGAATCTGGCAAAGCATGACAGTGTATGTTAATAATGGAAAAAAGTTTGTAAAATAAGAAAAAAATGAGATCCCTCAGTGCTGAAACCACAAGACTAAAAGCAATGAAGAACGTTATACTATCAGTAATAAGAAGCCCCATAAGAGAGAGGAAGGAGTCAAGTAGTACATGAAATGGGTCAAGTTCTACTATATGAAGTTTGCAAGGGATATTTCCTGATAGAACTAATTTTTGTTCATCTAAGTTAAATAAAAGTGGGGAAAAAGTGTACTTTCAAGGGTAAGATCCTCTGATCATACAAGTGGCCTCCTCATGCTTATCCTCACACTTCTTACTTTGTCATATAAGACAGAATAATTTTCGTAACTGTCTTAAGATACAACAGTAGTAAGCACGGGGGAATGGGGGTGGTTTATGTTAGATATCCAGGTATCTTCCTTATTAAAACATCAAGAAAGATCTGTAGAAATGCAGTTCTAAGTGCCTGTTTATCAATAATTTTATTTGTGTAAGACCACAGTTACATGTATATCAAATATACACAACTGCTTCTACATTAAGAAATATAAACTACTTGAAATTTAGAAGGCATGATCAAAAACCTAGTGTCTAGGCCATCTCTCCTCTTCAATTCTCTCCACTCTCTTACCTTGAGGGGTGGTACTTTTCGCACCTGGTCTCTGTCCCCTCTATTGAGAAAGGGCTGTGGCGAGACTTGAAATGGCTGCTGGTGCTGGCGATTCTCAGTGACACGTGGCCTTTTCTCCCAGCTTGCAGGGGTCTCTTCTTGAGTGACAGAAGATTTCCTCTTGAGGCTTTCTGGGCTCTGATCAACAGGAGTTGCTGGAGGTTCCCTCATAATGGTCTCTTGTGGACCTGCTTCTGCTATGGGCTTCATGATTGGTGTTTCCACCCCAGGACCCTTGGGTTTGCTTGGGGATACAACTAAAGCTTCTTGGCTTTCATTTTTGTTATAATTAGAAGATGTGGTGAGATGATTCTCTTTCTCAGATTCCTGTTCAGCAGAGGCAACTGGCTTCTGCTCCAAGAGATCCTCATCCTTTGGGCACTTGATGGGAAGAATGCTGCTAAGCTCATTTGCATTGCTAGCTGAGGAAAGTAGGGACTCTGTAGATCTGGAGACATTTGGCTGCACCTCATCTTGGCTCTCGTGCCCTTCTTTTCTGACTGGCAATGGCATTTGCACTGCCTCTTCTTTACACTCTGACTGGGGAACAACTGGGACTATTCTGATAGGAGAAGCCTCTGAAGGAAGCATGGATTTTGGTTGCTCGGCTGGGGTTTTCTTTACTTTGGGATCGCTGGGGGAAGTTGTCAGTTTCTTTGAATCTTCAATGCTGAGGCCAGAACTAAAAAGCAGAAGAAATACTCTAGTTGAGAAATAGCCCATGTTACTGAAGGCATTATGAGATAATGAAATATGACAATGCCTAAGAGAACTCCTGACACATAGTAGGATTCTTCATGTACTATCTTCACTATTGTTAGTAGTTGTGAATATTCTGGAGCCAGAGTGCCTGGATTCAAATCCTGGCTCTGATAGCAACTGTCCATTGACACTAAGTGACTAGCCTTCTATACCTCAATTTCTTCAATTGTACACAGGGGTTAATTACTTCATAATGTTGCTATGATGACTGACCAAGTTAATCCATGTAAAGTGCTTACCAAGCACATAATAAAGGCTCAATAATGGTAGTTATTATTATTACTTCTGCTTATAAAGGGGCCATGTTGTCCAGAGGCATGCATCACAAACTACCTCCAAGGGAACTGAAGTAAGGCCAAGATCCATCCATTCTGGGATTATGGATTTGGATTAAGATGAACTCTGCTTTGCAGTAACTGTAGAAATGCTGGTTCAAACAATCTAAGGAGCCCCTAAGAAGACAGTAGGAGAGCTGCCTGTCAATGTTCTCCAGAGGTTCAGAATTATAACTGAGTTTTTAAAAAGTCTATTTAAATCCCACTTGTTCTAGCTCTAAAATTTTGAGATTGAGTGCCTCTGTGCTATCCTGGTGGTATAGGCCAATTGGGACTTCCATTGTGTGGCCTGGCTAAGGATCACTAGTGACTCTTCTAATGTTTTAGAATATTGTACAGGCAGAATCAATGTAGCCTTCTCTGATGACCTCAAATCATACTGTGTCTCTGAGCTTGAATGGCTAAAGACAAAACTAGGCAATAATCAAAAATAATCCTTCTATAAAAGCTGCCAAAAAGTAGTAGCTGAAGATAGAAAGGAAGACCCAAGAACAACTGTAATGTTCTATTTTCCTAACAGAGGGAATGAAAAAATATTTATAGAATTACTGTTACCTGTAATACGAGAATACTTCAAAAAGTTTGTGGAAAGATTTGTATTACCTTTAAATTCTATTTTTCCATGAACTTTTCAAAGTACCTACGCCATCATATCTATAGTTCAATGCTTATACCAAGAATGTAGAAAAATCAGTATATGAGACTCTTGATCTCAATAGGAATCTTTCCTAAACAACTGTGAAGGGAATCAATGAACACTACTTGGAGATAAGAAAAAGGAGCCCTTAGTTCTCAAGCTGTGGTTATAGAATCTCCTTAAGGGCTGCCATTTGGCATGCAGAAAGAAGGAATGGAGACTAACAAACAGGAGTCTAGGTTAATCCTATTTCAAACAAAACAGCATCATTATCATCTTTAAATGTCAAAATTAAGATTTTATTGTAACTTCGTGTTAAGAAAAAGACTGATTTTGACTATAGCATTTGTATATTGACTCAGCTATGTACATCTCCTGAAGTGTCTTACAGAGGAAAGGCTGTTTAAGTATATATTGGGTATAATGGTCCATATTACAGGATTCCTTAGTGATTCTGGATAAGTTTTATTTGGGGATAACTAACTACTATGACAAATGTACACAACTTAGTATCCTTATACCTTATAAGTTACTGGAAGAAAAGCCAATCTTTTCAAAGAAAGAAGCTCTAATTCAAGATAAAACTTTTTTTTCTTAAAAGAAACCATTCCTCCTACAATGATAATCTGTTAAGGGTCAAGAATTATGAGTAATCCAATTCTGTGTACCTGTGATTCATTAAAAAACAAACAAACCAACCCTTCTTGGTAAAGAATTAGTGAAATAAAAAATAGATGAAAATTGGGGGCTAGATTTTCTGTTAAGGTAATGAGTTTAAAGCACTATATGATATAAATGCAGGAGTTAACATTTGGTTTACAGAGTGTGTCTTAATATTACCTCTGACCATAGTAGCTTTCAAAGAATTGTTCCTTCCATGGCTCCACTTTTTTCTCCTTTTCAATCTCTTGTCGAATTCTCACCTGCATCTCAGGTGTAAACTCACCTGTAATGTACCAACAAAAGGATATTCAATAGAAATATTTGCAACTTTTAACTATTTATAAATCAGAAAAGACTTATTTCAATCTCTTGTCGAATTCTCACCTGCATCTCAGGTGTAAACTCACCTGTAATGTACCAAAAAAAGGATATTCAATAGAAATATTTGCAACTTTTAACTATTTATAAATCAGAAAAGACTTATGTAGGAATCAGAATACTATTATGTGAAAGCAACAGAAACTTCCTAAAGCTCCTCAGTATAAAGGAGGACTTAAATGCTATTAGGTGAAATAAAAATATGTTTGCACACCACTCCATGCACTCCATGTAGTTT
>NW_007727558.1:86767-88964 GCF_000696425.1 Galeopterus variegatus
AAAAGGATATTCAATAGAAATATTTGCAACTTTTAACTATTTATAAATCAGAAAAGACTTATGTAGGAATCAGAATACTATTATGTGAAAGCAACAGAAACTTCCTAAAGCTCCTCAGTATAAAGGAGGACTTAAATGCTATTAGGTGAAATAAAAATATGTTTGCACACCACTCCATGCACTCCATGTAGTTTTCAGTAATCAGCTGAGGCTGACAGAGCCTATTCTGTGGACTTCCCCTGTAGCACCTCTGCCCTCCTCCAAACATCACATTCCATACATATTTTTCTTTCTTTTTTTTTTTTTCCTTTTTATCTTTTTTTACTGACAGGTAATGGGATTGCAACCCTCGGCGTCACACCCGCACTGGGGACCGGCAACAGGATCCGCAACCCTTGGTGTTGCACCCACACCGCGCTCAGCCAGTGAGCGAGAACCGGTCTCCACATGGGATCCGAACCCTCAGCGGGAGCGCCGCCGCGCTCCCAAGCGGCGCACTCTCCAGTGCGCCACCGGGCCAGCCCCATACATATTTTTCTAACCTTGAACTTCTAATTTACTTTCCACTGGAAAAAAAAGTGATGTGCTTCCAGTAAATAATGCATCTTTATTATTTTAAATTTCTGTTTCTCTGAGGCAACTCATATTTTAGGTCTTTTACCCTAACTGCACAATCAAAAGCTATGGCCTTGCTTAAAGGCATTTGAGATTCCAGTAAAAAAGTAGGGAGTAATTCTGGAATTGTCAATTTTCTAGTTGTTCTAGAAATTGGACAAGTCTAGTGCCCTAGCAACAACTCACTCAACATGCCAAAGACCCAGCTGTACTGTATATGCCATTTATTTGCATACACTACCAACCACCTCAATCCTTCCCACTCCATCAGCAGAGACAAGTGAATATGCTTGGTATGCCATCTTCAAACGTGTGGCTCAGAGAGGCTGTTCCCCTTTATATGCTAACACCCAGGACATCAAGGAATAAGAAGTAGAAATGGCATAATTTGAAGTTTAAGACCTCCTGGGGGTAAGAAGAAGGAAAGGAAAAGTGTTAGAGGACTGTGGATATGACAGTCGGGGGCTAAGGAATAAGAAAAGAGGAATTTGGCTGTTAGATCCAACCCAGAACTTCTGCTGTTGAGTCTACTGTGTATCATAGAATGAGAAATAAGAATTAAACACTGTTCACATATGTAAAGTGTTCAAAGTTTTGGTTGCTCACAAAATATAATCACATGACTATAGTATAGCTTACATGTTAAAAAAAAAAGTAACACTAATAATAATCAAGGTATCATTGTTGATAACACCTACTTACAAAAAAGTGGGGGTTGGGGAAGTAAATCCTTTATCAATTTATTCTTAAAGAAAGGTACTGGTAACTGGTATGTTTTAAAGTGCTTATATGATTTCAATTCTTTCAGAAAAAAGGGGTCTCTGCCCAAGGAAATCTGTAAGAAAGAGAAAGGACCAAAATGATCAGCAAGAGATCCCTTCTTCAAGGAATTTACTCTAAAAGAAGAGGATGGGAAAAGTCAATAATTGGGATGAACTAATACAGATATAAGCTGGTCATTTAACTCTGTCAGGGATCTGACAAAAAGTAAACAGTGAATAGCATTCCTAATGCTCTCCTTAAAAATGTATTTATTTTAAAGCTTCTCACTTTTTGGCATAACTATATGCGACTTTCCAAGTGTTATTTTTTATTCCATGTATATGGAAGAAGATGTAATATTTGAAATAAAAGTACAGCCAGTGGTTTTAATTATACCTGCATATTAGAATCACTTGGCAAACTTTAAAAAATAAAAACAAACACTAAAGCTCAGGCACCATCCTCATCATCAACAGCAATGCCTGGACATCAGCATTTTTGAAAACACAACAGGTATTTTGAACAGTAGGGGTTAACTGCTAATACTGGCAGATACTACATGCACTGCTCACACAATCAATCGTAACTTTTTCTATACTTTATAATTTGCTCTCAGTAAATCTGTTAATCACTGTTAGAAGCAAGGCACATGTGGCAGACCAGTGACCAGTTAGTAATTCTCAGTCATGATCCATATTTATTAAAACGTTCTGCCTGCCACTGAACTGTATGCTTCAAAAGGGTGAATTTTATAGTATAAGAAATATATCTCAATAAAGTGATTTTTTAAAAAGTTCTCACTGATTCTTTTTACTGTCAG
>NW_007727558.1:89806-112628 GCF_000696425.1 Galeopterus variegatus
AGAAATATATCTCAATAAAGTGATTTTTTAAAAAGTTCTCACTGATTCTTTTTACTGTCAGTTTCAGTGAGGTTGAGAAGTAATAAAGAGGTTATCTCACTGTTTACCAAACTCTGATTTACAGCACATGAAATATGTCTAATTCTATACTCTGCTAATTAGGAACCTTCTTAAAATTTCAATTCCTAGGCATTAATCTAGAATTAATGAATCAGAATCTTTATGAATAGGGCCTAAAAATCTGCATGTTTTAGTTTCTCAGGTGAGTTAAAATCATTAAAGAAACATATTGCTGGACTCTACTTGGAGTCAACCAGGCTGCAAGGCTCTAGATAAAAGTCTAACAATGTGTTTCACACAGTACAGCTAATCTACCCTATGGAAACACCTTGTCCTTTACCTTCCAAAATTGCTCAAATACCTGATGAGGTGGAGAGGTGCCAATATGCCCTCACAGTAGCTCCAAGTGTACACACATAGTGGGAGAAACATGAGGTAGCACACTTACCTTCTGAGAGTCTTTCCTTCCAGCCTTGGGCTGCTGACGTGAAGAATTCATTGTTAAGTGCTGAGCCATTTAACTTCATCAGACCATCTGGACCAACCTGGGTCGAAGAATAAGCCAAGGAAAGCTTACAAAGTAAGCAAAAGGTATCATGTAGTATTTGGCTTTCTTTTCATTTTAGAAAAGAATGTATGTACATTTAATTTTATAAAAACATGACTATTTCATACCATGCTGCTTATGTAATATGATTTTTAATGTACTATCATTTTGTTCTAAAATATTCCTGTCCTTTTACCTCTCCTCCCTTTTCCCTCTCAACTCCATTCCCCAATGATTAAAAACCTGCTCACAGAACCACACGTAAATAAATACATATGTAACAGTTTTTTTTCTGACGGTGCTTGTTTTAGAAAAGGAGGACCAAGTTATATACACTGCTCTGCATCGTACTTTTTTCACAGGATACACTGTGGAAGTCTCTCTAAGTCAACCGGCACAGTTTTAGCTACTTTATAATGGCTGCATATTACTTCACTGTATGAATATACCTCAATTAATTTACCAGTTCCCAAACAACAGACATATAGTTTCCAATGTTTTCCCATAATGAACAAAGCTACAATGAGCATCCTGGTAGAGATGAATATACTAGTACTTTTATTTCTAAGGGATATCTTCCTAGAACAAAGAATATTTGTGTGTGTGTGTGTGTAACTAGATATTATCAGATTACTTTCCAAAAAAGGCTAAACCAGCAGACATTTCTACCAGCAATATACAAATATACTTTTTCCCCGCCAGAGGTAAACATTAACATGCTATTAAATTTTTGCCTATCTAACAGGTTTGAAACGGGAAACATTTTCTTGACTACTGGAGTGTTTGTGAGTCTTTTCGCACGTTTACTGAAGATTTACACTCGCGATCCTGTAAATTGCCAATTCCTATCATTTTCTCACTTTTTTCTATTAGGCTGCTTATTTTAATATCAATTTGTGAGAATCCTTCACATATCATACACTAATACTTACTGTCACACGTTAAAAATATTTCCCCTAATATATCTCTCCACTGACTAGATTTGTGATTATTTGCCAAAAGGTTTTAAAATTCTTCTTTATATTAGAGATTTTCGATCTCCTTGTCTTGGTTAAAAACTGTAAAATCTTATTTAAGGACAAAAACCACAAGATCTATAAAAAAAAAGAAACTTGGATGGGAAAACTTAATAAAAGCACCATTCTCCCCAAAATTAATATCTTCATTCCTATCAGAATTCGTAAGCATATTTTTCATAAATTGAATGATCTTAAACTTCATATGGAAAAAAATAAATAATAAAAAAATTGGGAAAAGGGAATTGCCTTTCCAACTTTTAAATGTACCAAACCAAGCCACTACAATCAAAACTCCATTACTGGTATTAGAGTGAACAAAGAAATGAGTGGAAGAGGTGAGAGTGCCTATAAGTGCACACCACATATATATGAACAGAATATATAACAAAAATGGTATTTCAAACAGTGAGAAAAAGATGGCTATATATAGTGCTGAAACAACTGCCTATCCATCTAAGAGAAAATAAAGTTGAACCTCACATACAGACAATATGCAGAAAAAACAAATAAAGGTGGATTAAAAAGCTAACTGTAAATTTTAAGTCCAAAACAATTTTCTTTTTTTTTTTTTCCTTTTTGTCTTTTTTACTAACCGGTAACGGGATCACAACCCTCGGTGTCGTGCCCGTACTGGGGACCGGCAACGGGATCGCAACCCTCGGTATTGCGCCCGCACCACGCTCAGCCAGTGAGCGGGAACCGGTCTCCACATGGGATCCGAACCCTCGGCGGGAGCGCCGCCACACTCCCAGGCGGCGTACTCTCCAGTGCGCCACCGGGCCGGCCCCAAAACAATTTTCTGAAGAAAGTTTAGGAACCTATTTGAACATCCTAGGGACTGAGAAACTCTTTCTAACCCACTTTACTTTCCAACCTATCTGGGGCAACATTATCTTCCCCTGGCTCTACAGTAGAAACTGGTAAACTTTCTATAAAGAACTAGACTGTGAATACTTTAGGCATTGTAGGCCATATGGCCTCTGTTGCAACTACTCAACTCTGCTATTGTAGCACAGAGATAGCTATGGACAATATGCAAACTAACAGGAGTGGCTGGATGCCAATAAAACTTTATAAACAAAAACAGGCAGTGGGCTGAAATTGCCCAGTGGGCTGGAGTTGCTGACTGCTGACTCATGCTTTAGAGAGTTGGGACAAGGGTAATAGGCTTCCCTATGAGAACAGTTCATCCAGTCTCCACTTGAATATTCCCGTGATGAACAATTTACTCTACTGCAAGTCAATCCATTCTGCAGTTTAACCCTCCAGATACTGAGTTATTTTAACCCCTAATCTGCTTTCCAGAGAAAGAAAGAAGTTTACCTCTTCCACATGATGGAGCTTCAAACACATCAGAAGAGAAATGTTTTAATCCAACCCTCCCTTATGTTTTTTCTCTGGTCTAAATAATATTTTCTACTGTTCATTGTTGCATAGTCCATACACTGAAGTATCATTTCCAACTTATGTTTTAATCCAACCCTCCCTTATGTTTTTTCTCTGGTCTAAAATAATATTTTCTACTGTTCATTGTTGCATAGTCCATACACTGAAGTATCATTTCCAACTTTTCATCCTAGTGACAACCAGAATTCTTTATAAACACCTCGAATTTCATACAACCGTTCTTATGTATGGAGTATGGAGTTCTGATTAAGTGAAATTCAACTTCACCATCAGCTGTATTTCACTTAATCAGAACTCCATACTCCATACATAAGAACAATATTGCTCAGACTACTATGTGTTCCCACCATATTAATAACTGAAAAAGACTGGCCAAGTAACCTCCTGTTAAGAATACCCCATAGGATTACACTCTATGGGAAGCTGAACCAGATAACCTCTAAGGCTCCTTTTAACTCTAAAATTATACGTGGCAATTCTCTAGACTGAGATAGGATAAAGGCTGTCAATCAAAAAACAGTTCTGAGTAACTGGCATTAGAGTTCCATAAGTAGGCCTTCAGTTAGGTCCTGTACTATTATTCTCAGCCCAATAACACTGCGTCTTAAAAAAAAGACAAAGAGAGAGATCCCCAATGAGGTTCTTTAAAAATCCTGCTGAAATGTCAGTCTCCTAATTTGTTCTAACCAAGAACCGGGCATCCCCAAAGCTATAATTTCTCCAAGAAAAGTTATGATAGGGAAAGCATCACTGGGAAGGACCAGTTTTACTTATTTGTCCCTATTGCTGGATTCTCTGGACAATGGACCCTGACCTGCTTTGACATAGTACTGTGAAATTGGTGTCAATGTAGTTTAGTGAAAAGACAATTTTCAGAATTAGAAAGATTTAGTTTTGACTTTATAGTCAATTAAATATATATTTGTGTAACTTGCTTATTCTGTTAATCTCTTACTGTAAACTAAGGAAAACACCTTCTTATCTTGTTTTATTAAAAAAGGCAGTGGGGGGCAGGAGGACCTATCACATTACTCAGAATGTAGTATGTGTTTGGAAATAATAATAAATTAAAAAAAATTTCAGATATGAATAAAACTTTAGAAAATCATAATGGTCCTCTCACAGAGGAGCAAACAGAAGATGAGAAGGAGGAGTGACTTGCTAGTCACTCTTTCCTCAATGAAATCCTAAGTCTCAGACATTTACCTTACTCCTGATCAAGCTAAACCTCTCTGGTTTTTGTTTTGACTCTTCCCAAACCTTTAGTATTTCTTCTTGCTACTTTTTTTTAAAGTATAGCTTATATTGGGTTTTAAGTTCTTTATTATAAAAAGCAATAAATGTTTCTTTTAGAAAAATTTAATGAAAGAATAAAAATAATGAACATTCTTAATCCTACCATTGTTATTCCATGTTGTGTGTCCTTTCAGATGTATCTATTTATCTGAACCCATGTTTTTGGTTTATTCCTGACATTTCCCACTCCACTGAGGCACTGGCCCACATCTTGCTGATAGTGGACCAAGACAACTCTTCTTCCTGAAACGTATTCTATGTCTCTCTCTNCCAGAGAAAGAAAGAAGTTTACCTCTTCCACATGATGGAGCTTCAAACACATCAGAAGAGAAATGTTTTAATCCAACCCTCCCTTATGTTTTTTCTCTGGTCTAAAATAATATTTTCTACTGTTCATTGTTGCATAGTCCATACACTGAAGTATCATTTCCAACTTTTCATCCTAGTGACAACCAGAATTCTTTATAAACACCTCGAATTTCATACAACCGTTCTTATGTATGGAGTATGGAGTTCTGATTAAGTGAAATTCAACTTCACCATCAGCTGTATTTCACTTAATCAGAACTCCATACTCCATACATAAGAACAATATTGCTCAGACTACTATGTGTTCCCACCATATTAATAACTGAAAAAGACTGGCCAAGTAACCTCCTGTTAAGAATACCCCATAGGATTACACTCTATGGGAAGCTGAACCAGATAACCTCTAAGGCTCCTTTTAACTCTAAAATTATACGTGGCAATTCTCTAGACTGAGATAGGATAAAGGCCGTCAATCAAAAAACAGTTCTGAGTAACTGGCATTAGAGTTCCATAAGTAGGCCTTCAGTTAGGTCCTGTACTATTATTCTCAGCCCAATAACACTGCGTCTTAAAAAAAAGACAAAGAGAGAGATCCCCAATGAGGTTCTTTAAAAATCCTGCTGAAATGTCAGTCTCCTAATTTGTTCTAACCAAGAACCGGGCATCCCCAAAGCTATAATTTCTCCAAGAAAAGTTATGATAGGGAAAGCATCACTGGGAAGGACCAGTTTTACTTATTTGTCCCTATTGCTGGATTCTCTGGACAATGGACCCTGACCTGCTTTGACATAGTACTGTGAAATTGGTGTCAATGTAGTTTAGTGAAAAGACAATTTTCAGAATTAGAAAGATTTAGTTTTGACTTTATAGTCAATTAAATATATATTTGTGTAACTTGCTTATTCTGTTAATCTCTTACTGTAAACTAAGGAAAACACCTTCTTATCTTGTTTTATTAAAAAAGGCAGTGGGGGGCAGGAGGACCTATCACATTACTCAGAATGTAGTATGTGTTTGGAAATAATAATAAATTAAAAAAAATTTCAGATATGAATAAAACTTTAGAAAATCATAATGGTCCTCTCACAGAGGAGCAAACAGAAGATGAGAAGGAGGAGTGACTTGCTAGTCACTCTTTCCTCAATGAAATCCTAAGTCTCAGACATTTACCTTACTCCTGATCAAGCTAAACCTCTCTGGTTTTTGTTTTGACTCTTCCCAAACCTTTAGTATTTCTTCTTGCTACTTTTTTTTAAAGTATAGCTTATATTGGGTTTTAAGTTCTTTATTATAAAAAGCAATAAATGTTTCTTTTAGAAAAATTTAATGAAAGAATAAAAATAATGAACATTCTTAATCCTACCATTGTTATTCCATGTTGTGTGTCCTTCCAGATGTATCTATTTATCTGAACCCATGTTTTTGGTTTATTCCTGACATTTCCCACTCCACTGAGGCACTGGCCCACATCTTGCTGATAGTGGACCAAGACAACTCTTCTTCCTGAAACGTATTCTATGTCTCTCTCTCTTTTTCTTTTTTTTTTTTTCCTTTTTGTCTTTTTTGTGACCAGTAACGGGATCGCAACCCTCAGTGTCGCGCCCGCACCGCGCTCAACCAGTGAGCGGACCGGTCTCTATATGGGATCCGAACCCTCGGCGGGAGCGCGGCCGCACCCCCAAGTGCCGCACTCTACCGAGTGCGCCACTGGGCTGGCCCCTCTCTCTCTTTTTCTTTGCTGGCTGGTACAGCCAAACTGTATTCTATGGATGTCTATGTCCTAATATGATAGCTAGTCAAATTTATTCCATAATCTTGACATTCTGCTAAGAGAGTGGTTTTTATTTTTTATAAGGCTTAAAAGCCCATCTATTAAGACACTTACATAAAAAATATTCTTATTTCTTGTTTAGTACCATTAATACCACTTCTTTACAGGTATACATAAAAAGATTTTTAAAAATCTTAAGGAGTTCTAAAGGTGACATGTGAAAGAAGCCCAGATGGGTTATAAAATTGCCCATGCTTGAAATGACACACCTGTCGATCCACCTCTGGAAGGAGTAAAAGCAGTCGCTGTTGGCAATCTCCAGGAAGGACTGAAAAGGTGTGTTTGTTGATCAGTGCTCGCAGATTTGTATTAACCAGAATGGAGTCTGGAGTTTCAACATCAATGTCAGCACATTTAGTCCTTTTCATTTGCCCTACAAAAATATGGAAAAGAATCATTTGGACCTCCTTCACAGTCCTGTTTCTACCCTGATTATAGCTTGCTGTGCAGTGCAAAAAACCACAGTTGTAAGCACTTAAATATCACACTGTGAAAAAGGGAACACTTAAGGATCTTAGAAATCTCTTCTAATACTAACAAAGAAAATTTTTTTTCATTTATAGAGATTAAATGAATACAATTTATCTTCTCTGCAAAAATATAACAAAGTCTATATAAGAGGATCTTATGCAAGACTAAAACTACATTTTGTGTTTGAGACTAGATTATTTCCCAAAAGAAACTGAAGAAGTTCATGATAAATGATACATACACATACACAGAATATCTAAAAAAAATAGAAAATCCAAATCTACAAATCATATTGACGCCCTTTTCTTCTTCTCATGAGAATTTTTTTCCACTGATTTTAATTTGCGTAGCTAAAAATTTTAACTTGCATAGTTATTGATTGAATAGCTTAGTGGTTTCAGGAAACGTGCCCACAACCAGAAGGTTAGTCTTTCAGAAAACAGAGATGTGAATACCCAAAGAATTCAAATACATACTTATGTTTTATATATATATGTTTTTATATATATATATAAACAAAAGACTAACTTGGAAAAAAAATTGCAAGCCATTACAAAAGGTTACTGTTCTTCACATGAAAAGTACATTTACAAATCAATAAGACAAAGAAAGACAAATACCACCAAGAGAAAAATGAGCAAAGGGAAGTAATGGGCAATTAATTCATAGTCTCCTAACCATAAGAAGATGCTAAGATATTAATAAAGAAATGCAAGTTAAACCACTGAACAAAAATATTTTTTGTCTATTAAAATGGCAAATATTGCAATATAGTGATAGGAATATGCAGGAAAAAAGCAAAAAGCACTTTCAAATACTGCCAGTGGGCTGAAATCAGTATAATCTTACCGAGGAAAATTTAACAAAAAACACCAATGTCAGGTATTCAGATCCCCTTACTGGCCAGCCACCAAAACAAAAAAGAAAATTTAACAACATCTAGCAAAATTTTAATGAGCACAGGACTCCAGGACCCAGAATTCTATATTTAGAATTACTTGCACAAAGCTACATGATCTTTGATGTGGATACTCTCTGGCTCCTGGCTGAAGCACAACCAAAAGTAATACTTCTCCAGAAGAAAGAATTCCCATCTGGTTAGGCCTGCAGGATTCCTACAAATTAAAATCTAGCACTACCTCACAAAAATTATCCAACAAATCAGAAGTTATGTCACTATAACTGGGTCATTAGAAACTAGAAATAACAAATTTAGACCTAGAAGTACTGAACCTATTAGATACATAGAATACCAAATAGCAATGTATAAAATGTTTAAAGAAATATCGAATATAATTCCAAAGATGAGGACAAAACAATCAGGAATGAATAGACAGACTTAAAAAAAAAAAAAAAGGAACTTGGGCCGTCCCGGTGGCGCCCTGGAGAGTGCGCCGCTTGGGAGCGCGGCGGCGCTCCTGCCGAGGGTTCGGATCCCATGTGGAGACCAGTTCCCGCTCACTGGCTGAGCGTGGTGCAGATGGAGCGCGGCGGCGCTCCTGCCGAGGGTTCGGATCCCATGTGGAGACCAGTTCCCGCTCACTCGCTGAGCGTGGTGCAGATGCAACACCAAGGGTTGCGATCCCGTTGCCGGTCAGTAAAAAAGACAAAAAGGGGAAAAAAAAAAAAAAGGAACTTGTAGAAATATAGAATAAAAATTGTTTAAATCAGGTACTATGGATGAATTGGATTAAACAGCAGTTTAACAGTGTTAAAGAGGGAGCTATAATCTAGAATATATAGCCAAATAATTTATCGAATGTTAGAGAAAGAGATCAGATAAAATATTATGAGAGGTTTGGCAAAAACATGACAGAATGAGAAGGTCTAACATATGCTTGAGTAGAGACCAAGAAAGAGAAAATTTGAAAAAATAGAAAAAAGGCAATATTGAATGAATTGACAGTTGTAGATTTACAATAACTAATGAAAACTACAAATCTAAAGACCTAGAAGCATAACATATTCCAAGTAAAAAAAAAAATTCAAGCTGAGACCCAGCTTAGTAAAAGTGTTTATCAAAGACAAAGAAATTAGCTTGAAGGCATCCACAAGGGGAAGATTTCATAAAAAGCAACAACAGAAGGGCAGTAAAATTCTTAACAAAGGAATTTAGAACAAAGTAGATAATATCTATAAAATGTTGAAAGAAAATAGCCATCAACCTACAATGGTATGTCCACCAGACTATCCTTCAAGAATGAACATGAAACAAAGACATTTATAAAGATAAGTAACAACTGAGGGCATTTAATACCAAGAAACTTGCTCTAAACAAAGTTCTTAAAAAATTGTACTTAAGAAGGAAAATCTTACAAAAGTAACAGTAACAGCAGCAGCAAACACTTATATAGGACTTTCTAAGTACCAGGCACGATTCTAAGCATTTACATATATTAACTCATTTTCACACAACCCTATGAAGTAGGTAACTATTATTACCCCATTTCACAGATGAAGACAGTGAGGCCCAGATATGGTAATTTACCCAAATTACACTATCAAGTTACAGAACAGGAATTTGAACCCAAACATTGTGGCTTCAGAATCTGTTGTTTATCACTACGTAGGTATAGATATCATACAGTCCTATGATCTCTGACCAGAGGTATTTAAAAGTTCCTAACAAAAACATAAACAAAAATCCCTATATATTTGGAAATTAACAACAACAACAACAAACTTCAAAATAACTCCTGGGATAAAGAAGAAATTACAATAAAAACTTTAAAATCTTTTCAAACTGAATAATAAAAATAGTACCTGAGAGGTAAAGGTAAGTATCCAAAAATATCTGAATACTACCAAAAGATATAAAATGAAAAGTAAAGCTTTCTGTATTCAAACTCTAGTCTTCCTGCCAAAAAAGACATTTTAAATTAAAAAAAAAATGAAATCATACTATACACACTAACCATATTTTGTTTTTAATTTCACTGAATACGTTGATTATCTTTCAAATTATCACCTACAAATCTAACATCTTTCTTTTAGAAAAGCTGCATAGTATTCCATCATATATACCGCGATTAATTTAACTGGACTGCCACTGATGATCATGTAGGTGGCTACCAGTTTTCTGTCAGTATAAACAATGCTGCAAAGCCTCTATAGACCAGAAAGCAACAGCCCAGTTTCCCTTTCCCATATAACTCATGGAATTGACGTGCCAGTGTTATTTGAATAATTTTCACCATTTTTGCATTCATTGTACCTTCACATCTGAATCAGACAAGTCAAAATTTTAATTTAACTCTTACATGAGACTGAGAAGCAGTTGTAAATTATTCTCTAGTATTGATCAAACTGCACCCTAAAGATACTTTTATGTGCCACAGACAAGGTGGCTAATTTAAGTCCTCTAATTTTTGCAAAATTGAGCCTACTTATTTTCACTTTAGGTTGCCTTAATGTTATATTTCAAAGATGAGCTACATTTATTCTGACTGAATCTTGGGTATGATATACTATCAATTTTATTAAAGTTAAATTATACCAGTTAGCTGAAAATGTTTCATGTAAATTATCTAATTTAGTATTATCATTTATGTTTTACAGAAAATGAACTTCTTCCATGTATTTTGAAAATATTCACTGCACCTATGTTGTCAGTATTCCCACACTATTTCCCTTAATGCCCCATTTGTATGAAAGAAAATGAACTTTCACCCCCGTACTGCCCAGCCACTAAAAAACAAAAAATAAAAAACTTTCACATACTTCTCAGCCATTAAGTCAAACTTAAATACACCTTGCCTTCTTTTTTTGATGGTTAATTTTTCCTAGTTTTCCATATACATTAGAAATTCTCAGTCCATACTTCTCAATTTTGTGCCTCCACATTTTTATTGCAATTGAATGAAAATACTAAAATTGTGATTTTAACTGAATTTAAGTAGAATATAGACTCCATAAGGAAGGAACTTTGTTCTATTCATCCTTGTATCCCTAGGACTCTAAACCTGTGTTTGGCATTTTAGTATACTTTCTTTTAGTATTTGTTAAATAAAAGAATATTTTTAATACTTAGCACTGAAATTGATAAGCAAAGGGAATATTCAGTTTAAATATGGCAGATATTGCCTTTAAGAAAAATGTATCAATTTCGAATCCCACCTAGAATCAAACCAGGTTTTTATGAAGCATTTGTCTGAAAATATTAATTCTATTCTCACACTTAATAGTTTGAATGGGTCTGGAATATGTAAATGAACATAGAATAAAATTTTCCTCAGAATATGTCAGCAAGCTGCATTGTCTTTTAGCTTCCATGTTGCTGCTGAGATGCCTGAAATCCCAATTCTTGAATCTTTGTATGTGAAGTATTTTTTTCTTTCTAGAGCCTTTTGGAACCTTCTCATTATTCAAAAGAATGTGCTTTGGCATATTATTTATGCCA
This sequence comes from Galeopterus variegatus, assembly GCF_000696425.1. Classification (NCBI taxonomy): domain Eukaryota; kingdom Metazoa; phylum Chordata; class Mammalia; order Dermoptera; family Cynocephalidae; genus Galeopterus; species Galeopterus variegatus. The sequence goes on from NW_007727558.1 coordinate 101,146, forward strand.
AACATTTATTCATGTTTCTTGACATCTACTATGTACTTTCAATCTGAAATCCTGTGGCTTTCAATTCTAAGAAACGCTCTTATATTGCTTCTCTTATCATTTACTATCCTTTCAACTTCTGTGCTTCCTTTCTGACAGTCTTACTATTTATGACATTGGACAACCTGAACAGGTGTCCCAATTTTCTTATCTTTTTTCTCCTATTGAACCTCTCTTTTTCTCTTTCACATATTTTCCAGGAAATTTCTTCAAGTATATCTTTCAATATTTCCAAAATAATTTTTAATTTCAGCTACCATATTTATTTAATATACAGGAACTCTTTATTTTCTTATTTATTTCTGAGGATACCGTAATTTTTAAAGTTACTTGTTTTAAATGTTCTCCTTCCTGGAGTCTGTTTCCTCTGAGTTTCTATACTTCACATTCTGTCTCCCATGATGGAAGTTTTCTTCAAAGGTGATCCTAGTAATCAAAATTAAAAGAGAAGCACTAAAAAGCTAACTGGAAATTTTGGGTGCATGGGTGGGTCTTGTAGACTGGTGGGCTTCATTGAAGTGTTATCAAGATGACCTCTCTTTAGTTGGGAACCTATAAATTTGCCTGAAGATTTTGTTCTGAGATTTTGCTGAGGCTATTTAATTTCTTTAGGTACCAATTCACCAATCTCCTGCTGGAGCACGGTGAGAGAAGAAAAGAAGCAATAGTGGTAGAAATATGCCTCCCTACTAGCATTCTGGAAGCCAAGCAGGAGAATCAATATTCCATATTTATATTTCCTAGCTGCTCATCATCTGCCCTCAGCTATGTGTGGTGTCCCTGAATTTGGAGTTTCTTTGGTTCCATTTCACCTCCTATCTCCTACTGAGGTGAGGCGTCAAACTGCTTCTTATTAACTTTCAAACAAGGTCCACCTTTTCAACACAATACTTTGCCCTTCTCTGCTGTGACATAGCATATCTCCAATTCTTGAGTTTTTCTGGTGTTCTGCAGCCTTCGCTGGCCTGCTTATTACTGGCAACTGCTCTTTGGCTCATTAAAAATGTCCATCCAGTTCTCATCTTTCAAAATTTCTTGACATCACCTACCTATCTGTGGTCCCCCCCGTTTTCGTCATCTATGTAAATTTAATCTTTTATATTCACATATTCTCTTTTTAGTGAGATTTCAGAGGGAGCGGGAAAGAAAGGTTCAGTTTTCCATATTCAATGATGAGCCTGTCCATCCAGTTCTCATCTTTCAAAATTTCTTGACATCACCTACCTATCTGTGGTCCCCCCGTTTTCGTCATCTATGTAAATTTAATCTTTTATATTCACATATTCTCTTTTTAGTGAGATTTCAGAAGGAGCGGGAAAGAAAGGTTCAGTTTTCCATATTCAATGATGAGCCCCCCTTTCTTTCTATACACAGAAATAAGACATAAATAATGCTGGACAAAGCAACCTTTTGGCAGAAAGAAATAAACCACAAGATGGCTGAAAACAAATCTTTCTCTGAAATAAAATTTGATAAGAGGAGGAAAGTGAGAACATGAAGACAGTCAAGAGCTCAAAGGTGAACAGTGCATAACAAACAAGGGAAAAAGACAATCAATTCTGTCCACATTTCTTTTCATGTCTTAAAAGTAATTATGTGAACAACAACAAAAAGAAATTATGTCTAATCTTTGCTATATAATTCAAATCATGCCTTAAAACTAAGCCAAATAGCTGATGAATTTCAAACACATAGCTGACAAATCATGGCAATGAAAACTAAAGTCTTTGTAAGCTAACTTACTTGTGTGGAGTCTCTCAGCCCTCTGGAATGACTTCTTCCCCAAGCCTAGCAAAGAATTTTCCACTTTAACTGAGGAAGAAAAGCTGGAGTTTGAGTTCTGGGGGCTGCTTGACTGTCCATCAGATTGCTTTCCTTCCCATATTACTAGGGGAAAAAAATATGTAAAGACTAGTAGCACTGAGGTTATAGACAAAAATCAATTAATCAAATAATCATTTAATGCTAAGTAAACAGTTATGTATGAGGCAATGTGACCCCGTTAATGTGTTTTGAATGTGAAAATTAAAGCAAAAAAGTAAAATAAAAATCTTCCTGGAAGGAAGAAAGGTGATAATTTTTTGTTTCTGGTGATTATTTTCCTTTCTAACAAAAACGAAAAGTTCTGAAAGACAAATTCTGTATCCAGACCAATTTAGATGAAATAAAAATAAAACAAGCAACAACAACAAAAAACCCAAAGGCCTTGTAGACATGTCCAATGGAAACTCAAAGGTAACACATATTCTTAGGAAAACTTCTTATTTTTAAAGGAGAGAACTGGTAAAGAGCTCTTGGAAGCATCAGATTTATGAGATTACTAACTAGAGGCTTCCAAATATTATTAGGTTAGACATCTTGGAAGTTAGTCACTGATTTCCTTCTTACATACAAACCCCATTGATGAATTTTTTTAATAACTGCATGATCATTTTGCATTAAAAATTTCCCATTTATCCTGAGAGGATATATACTGATGATATGGCCATACAAGGATTATGTAAATAAATATAGCAACTTAAAAATAAATGATGTATTACACAAATTTGGAAATCCAACACAAAAATACTGGGAAAAAGAAACTTCCATTAAAAAAATGCCCAAACTGCCTACCAGGTTTGGCAGGTACAGAGTCACTGGCTGCTTTGACAGTTTTCAGAGAGAGATGTTGGCTGGAGGAGATGGACATGCTTGGCCTGCATTGCTGCTGCTGCTGCTTCTTCTGCTGTTGCTGCTTTAGAGCCTATAAAAAGAAAACTGACTATAAGAAACAAATCAATTTTTAGTAATAATAAAAGCAACTGACTTCTTTTTAAGTGGTGAGAAGCATGTTGATGATTCAATCTCTTTGGAATCTATCAAAGCCAACAAAAACCTAAATTATACCACCTAAACACAAGGCCTAAATGATTCTTAGAGTTTGGATATCTTTTGTCAGTATTACTCCTTTATATAAATGTAAGAAATTGTCATAAACATTTGTTAGAACTGAAATATCACCAGTAAGCCAAGGGCTTCCCAATCTTGTAACCACTGAACTGTATGTTTCAATCATTTCTGGAAACAGAATTCTAAGCGCTGTACCAAGAAGAGCCCTATTTGCATCAACCCTATGTAGAAATGTAAATAGCTTATGCATGCTTCAGAGGTGCTACATTTGAACAAAAGGTTGTAAATAACTACATGAGTTACCTTGAGTAAGAGCAATGAGGTCTGCCCCATTACCAAATCTCAGCAACTTGAAGCAATGCAGTAAACAGAAGGAAAGAAAGACTAGACAATACTGGTTCTAAGAACAGTGTGGTTTCTTCTGGCTACTTCAGAATATTTTTATTTCTATGAGGTTCTTAATTTATAGAATACACTTGGCAATATTCTATTTAAAATAAACAGGAAAACTAAGAAATTTCCAAATTTTAATCACAGAAATATATGAAGCTAATTTTTTTATTCAAGGTTTTAGAGAGAGAGAGAGAAAGAAAGAAACCAAGAAAGTAATTTCAGGAAAAAATGGAAAATTTATGACTTTGGTAAGTTGCCAGTTTCAAGCTTTAACCTTCAAGACCATCATGCAGAAAAGTGTGAAATAATTCTGGTTTTCTGTTCCCTTTTCCCAATATAGCATTCTCCTGCTTAACATTCACACATTATCTCTGGCTATGCTATGGACACAGTGGCAACGTCTGATCTCCCTGCTCTAAGCTGCCAATGGAGAACAATAACTGAGAGGGTTGGATGTCTGGCTTAGATTCATGTACATTTATAATAGGTGAGGCAGAAGCATGCTGTGTAAAAAATGGCAGTGTTGGGCTGAGCCTGTGGTGCACTCGGGAGGGTGCAGCGCTGGGAGCGTGGCAGCACTCCCGCCGCGGGTTCGGATCCTACATAGGGATGACCCTTGCGCTCACAGCGCTCACTGGCTGAGTGCGGTGCGGCCAGTCTCAAAAAGGACAAAAAAAAAAAAAAGAAAAAGAAAAAGGCAGTGTTGTCTGACCATTGATTATGGCTTAGTCTCATTCTTTGCAATCAGCCACCAGTATTCATTCATCCCTTGCTACTCACTACCCATAACATTCCAGGTTAATGCAAAATTTAATAGAACCACTTGATCCCACTTATTTCAGCTATGATCATGTACATTCAGACACACGACAGAAGCAGAATAATTTACAGACTCTCTGATCAAGAATTGTACACGGGTTCCCTTCCCTCAGTAGTTTACAAACCCTATTTCTAATTCTATTTTAAAATTAATAAACAAACAACAAAACAACCCTCATTTGTGGTAAAAGATAACTAATATCTAAGAAACTTTTCTCACCCAATACTATGAAAAACATACACTGGAGGCAAGGACCTACTTTACATACCAACAATCTAATATTCCATACGGATATTCCCTAATGAAAATACAATATTTGACTGTTAGGATTACAGGAGTATACTACAGCAGTAGTATAAGTGTCATGAATGAGTTAACAAGGTTTGAGAAAACGCTTGCTTTTACCCTGTGGAAAACAAGCATCTTATACTTCTTAAAATCTTCCAGAGAACTTACAAAAATATAAGTGCTACAGAATACCCAGGGAGGCAGTAATTAAACTTATAGAATTTATGGGTATCTTTTAATAAAAGCACTTTTGGTTTAAACAATTTAAAACCTACGTAATTAAAAATTTTTACTAATTTTAGTTATACAAGTGATACATGAATACATTTTTACCATTTAATTCAAACACAAAGCTAAACTACAATTCTCAGATGCAACAAGTCACCAATTTATATTTCCTATTTGAACTTTTTTAACACATATATATGTGTGTGTTTCTGTGTACATACATATTCATAACTCTATTAAAAATATAACATTGTTTTGTGAGTGTGTGTGTGCATATTAGGCTATCTGCAAGTTCTTGCTATTACAAACTTAAATGCAAATATTTTTCTGTGTGTTTGTGTATGTATTTTTCTAACATAAGTTCCAAAATGTTCAACTGCTTAATCACGGGATATGGGCATTTAAAATTTTAACAGATACTACAAAATTTTTCTCCAAAGTGGCTATAATAATCTATATTCTACCAGCAAATGAGTAACCATTTTCCCACTCACTTGCTAATGCTTTTTATAATTAAGCTCTTTATACCAAAATTTCAGGATAAAAGCAACATTATTTTAATATTTTCTTAAATATTTTCTCCAAAGTGGCTATAATAATCTATATTCTACCAGCAAATGAGTAACCATTTTCCCACACACTTGCTAATGCTTTTTATAATTAAGCTCTTTATACCAAAATTTCAGGATAAAAGCAACATTATTTTAATATTTTCTTAAATACTATTGAGTTTATATTTATTGGTGATTTGCATTTCAAAAAAAATCCAAAGCTAGTTCTTTGAAAAGCCCAACAAAATAGAAAAACCTTTGGCAAGTAGTACTAGGAAAAAGATACATTATAAATGAACAATACTGAGGAACAAAAAGGAGATATAAAAGAATACTCTATACAACTTTATACCAATATTTGAAAAAAATTGGTGAAACAGACCATTTTCTAAAAAAAAATTTCCAAAATTGGCTCAAAAAGCATAAAACCAAGAGACATAATAGATAAAACTGTAATGGTAGGAAAATGATTTGAAAAGGCGTTATTACTAAACTTTCAAGGAAAAGATAATTTCTACAGTTTTGTTCCAAAGTTCAGAAAAATAGAGAGCTAGACAACTTATTTTATGATGCTAGAATAATGAGGATTTAAAAATTACATAAGGATACAGTACAAGAAAACTGCAAAATTCAAACTAAAATCTTAACCAAAAAATTCAGTAACATATTTAAAAAATATGTAACAAACATGTAGTTTCTTCCAGAGAGTTAAGTATAGCATAACATCAGAAAATCTAGCTGTGTAATTCTGTACAAGATTAAGAGAGAAAAGTCTTCCTGATCACTTCAATAAATCCCAAAGAAAACAAGACTAAAAAATTCAACACTTATTCATGATTAAAACATAAAATATACAAAAAACTTCTTAGTAAATTAGGAATAAATCAGGAACCTTGAAAATGTGATAAAGAGTATCTACCAAAAACCTGTAACAGGTATTATACACAGAGGTGGATAAATTACTAAAACCGAACTGGGATACTGTATGAGATCTCCTCTTAAAAAGGCCTAATGTAAAAGCTTTTGAGAAATTTTCAATGACTGCCAAAGTCATGAATTTTTAATGTGGGAAACTGTAATTCTGATAAACACAGACTAGCAAGGCTTACCTGCTTTAGTGCCTTCTTGCTGTGCTTCTGTGATGGAGAAATGACTTTACCTGCTGGAATGGTAGGTGATGGGCAGCCTGACTGGGGAGAGGATGGCTGTGACAACCTAGATGATACTAGAGGAAAAAAAAGTAACAGTGAAAATTTTTGTTAGCAGAGTTGATAACAAGCACCATTCCTTCTCCAATCACATCCGGCTACCTGTATTAAGAACCGTGATCAATCACTTTTGGGAAAGATCTTCTTTTTGGAGTTCTGAGGTAAACAGCCTAGCCTCCCTTTTCAGTTTATTTCCTCAGGCAGCTCTAGTGAAGGATGTAGAATGGAGAAGGGATGGGTGTTAGTATTCATTACCTTTCATTCTTCAATTTTTCAATAGAATTGATAGAAGCAGCAGGAAGTAGAATATAAACCATGAGTCATCAAATTAGAGACCTTTGGACAGTGTCTACGTTCTTAAGGCAAATCGAATGACAACATGTCATGGTGGAAGAGCCCTGGATTGACAGTTTAAAATGAAGGCAATAAGGCCATTCCACCTCAAAAACTCTACCACAGTTATTTAATCCTTACATTCCTTCATCTCTTAAATCAATAGACTTAGGTTTCCCAATGTGACAAGGCATTTTAAGATTTCTCTAATGGAAGCAATGTAGGTTTGCACAGGATGTAACCACTCTACTTCATCACTAGCTGTTTCATATAGCCTTTCAGAGCTTAGTCAAACCTGAGTCTCATGTGAATGAGGGTTCATCCTGCAAGAGCCTATATACCTCTGACAATAAATAGCAAGTACATTTTTATGTTCTATAAAGTTGACAGTGTGTGGGTATTGTTTAGATAAAGAACAACACTGAAACTGTTAATTCAGACTTATTTATTTAAAAAAAGAAAAGAAATTATAACCACTACTGCTAGTCATGACTTGAAAAATGCATGTTACTAATGTCTTCCTCTTTTCATAGTAATTGGACTGAAAAGGGCTGGAGAGCAAAGTAGCATCCATGGTAAGGCCAATAAGCTTTAAGATACCATCTAAAGTATGTACTGGTAGGGTAGCCACCTGACATGAAAATGTGGAAGAACAGCTAATTGAAATAGGCAAGTTTTGAAATATGGCATTTCAAGTTACTCTTAGATGTCTAAGAAAGGAATACACAGTAGTTATAAAGAAGATAAGAGCAGGTAATATTAAGATGATGACTTATTTATCATACGTAGCTTTAGCTCTGTATCCCTTTATGAAAAGGATCACATATGGGAAAGAACTAACATACAATAACCTTGATATTTTTGAAATATGGCATTTCAAGTTACTCTTAGATGTCTAAGAAAGGAATACACAGTAGTTATATTTAAAGAAGATAAGAGCAGGTAATATTAAGATGATGACTTATTTATCATACGTAGCTTTAGCTCTGTATCCCAACCTTTATGAAAAGGATCACATATGGGAAAGAACTAACATATTAAAAAAAAAATTATTCACTGTAATACATAATACAAAAATGGAATAGGATAATTTTTGAGATAGTTGGGTAGGAAAAGGAAACTATATCCCCAGTGCACTTTGATGTTGACCAACTTATTTAAAATAACAGCTTTATTGAATATAATTTACATACCATACAATTCACCTATGTAAAGAATAAAATTCAATAGCCTTTAGTATATACACAAAGTTCTGCAACCATCACCACAATCAATTTTCACCCCCCCCAAAAAAAACGCCATACCTCTTAGCTGTCATTCCTCCTTCCCTTCACCTATGTATGTCCCCACTCCTAGGGCACCACTAATCTACTTTCTGTCACTATGCATTTACCTATTCTGGACATTTCATATAATGGAATTATAAAATATGTGCTCTTTTGTGACCAGCTTTTTTCACTTAGCATAATGTTCTAAAGTTCATTCATGTAAAGACATATAAATACTTCATTCCTTTTTACTGTGAAACAGTATTCCATAGTGTACATATGCCACATTTTATTCGTTCATCAGCTGACAAGCACTTGAATTGCTTCCACTTTTTGGCTATTAAGAACAATGTTATGAAGAACAGTTGTAAGCAGGTTTTTGTGTGTATGTGTTTTCCATTCCCTTGGGTTCATTCCTAGGAGTGAAATTTCTGGGTCTTACAGTAACTCTGTTTAACTTTTTGAGGAACTGTCAAACTGTTTTCCAAAACAGCTAAACTATTTTTGCACTTCCACTAGGAATGTACAAAGGTTGCACTTTTTCTATACTCTTGCCAACACTTGTTACTGTCTGTCTTTTTGATTTGGTCCATGTTTCTAAAGGGACACAATGAAAATAAAAGCTAAAACTATTAGTATTTAACTATGTTTATTTTCTTTTTAATGTCTTGCAGAAATCTGAGAATATACATTTCCTCACTTGCCCCAAATAATGACTGATTATAAAAAGGAAACAAATAAACTGAAATAATTCCATTAGAAAGTATAAAAATTCTACTTTGTAACCTGGAAAAGAGACAATAAAGTTATCTGTAACTGCCAGGGCAAACTGCTTGGAATGTATCCCCTTAAGGCAAAAGCCCTTTCTAACAAATGAAACCACAAGCATATCACTACACAAATGAAATACATTTTGAAAATTAGAGGACCCCCCAGTGATGAGCATATCCCTGATGACTGGTCTCAACAGCTATGAAACTTAAACATTCTTCTGCAAACAGCAAACAAGATTTAAAACACAAAGATTTAAACACATGTCAAGAAACTTATCCTTCATAATTCCTTTTAGTAGCTACCATAACTACCTTCAAAGGCAACAGCAGTAACCAAGTATCTTCTATGTGCCAAACATTGTACTAGGTTCATTTTAACAGGAATTCATCCAAATCTCATAACTACTCTCTAAGGTATGTACAGGTTCTCTTTCTACCCCACCCAAATTTCTTAAATTCTACTTCCAGAGGTAACTAAATAACAGTAGTCTGGCATCCTTATGGTGATTTTCTATGCAAATAAAAATATGAAAATATTTTTAAGAACATATATTTACACGTAAATAATCTCAAAGGTAAATATTCATCTGCGTATTATGGTAGTATTATCTAAATTTTACATATCAGGAAATTCAATTAGATGCAATTAGATGGTTAAAGGACACACAACTAGTAAGGTGCAGAGCCAAGATTCAAATATATTTACACATAAATAATCTCCAAGGTAAATATTCATCTGCGTATTATGATAGTATTATCTAAATTTTACATATCAGGAAATTCAACTAGATGGCCAAAGGACACACAACTAGTAAGGCGCAGAGCCAAGATTCAAACCTTATTTTCAGAATAATGAATGGGTACCTGCATGGTCTGATAATGCTGGTCACCAAAAACATATGTCCACAATCTAATCCCCCAAAACTGTGAATGTTACTTTATTTAGAAAAAGGGTTTTGGCAGATATAATTAAGTTAAGAATCTTGGGATGAAAAGATCATTCTGGATTATCTAGGTTGATCTTAAATCGAACAACAAGTGTCAGTTTATAAGAGACACAGAAGAGAAGGAAATGTGAAGATAGAGGCAGAGAATGGAGTAGTACAGCCACAAAGCAAGTTAGTCAGCAAGCACCAGAAGCTGGAAAAAGCAAGGACCAGATTTCTCCCCTAACGCCTATGTAGGAAAAGTGGCCCTGCTGACATCTTACTTTCAGACTTCTGGCATCCAGAACTGTGAGAGAATAAATTTCTATTGTTTTAAGCCATCTATCTTGTGGTAATTTGCAGCCTCAGGAAAAAGTACCTAAAACTCATGAGGTTTTTTTTTTTTTTTTAAGTATTGTCAATTAAGTATTTATATATTTGAAATATTTAAATCAAAAACAATTATTAAAGATCTGACACTTGAATTATTCCATTTTGAGACACTGGGAGCTCCTTCAATTTATAAACTGTCTTTGGGACATGGCTCTAGCAGTATTTGACTGCTTCCCTGTTATCCGACAGAAAGAAGTCCTAGGTAAATCTTGCATAGTTTTTTGCTCAGACCTGGATCAGCCACTTCTCTAAGAAGACTTGATGTCATTTAATTGGAAATAGTATTAAAAGACCACACTCTGCATACTAGGGGTGCTCACTGCTACTGGGTTACCACTGTTCTAGGATTTTTCAGCTGTTGGAACAAGAAAACAAGTCTTTTAGAAAGAGAAAACGAAATTCACACTGAGATACCAAATTTGAATTTAAAGTTTTGGGGCTGTCACTTAACTTTTCTGATTTTATATTTCTATCCTGTTTCTTCGCCCCTGATAAACCTGGTTCCTAATAACATTAACATAATTAATTTGCTCTCTCTCTCTATATATAAAATTTCAAAGAAGCCAATACCAATACTGTAATTACTAAAAATAAGACTACTGAATGCAGTTTAAGATTTCTTTGTGTCTGGTCTCCCACACCTAAGATACCTCCCACAGTAACTTACCTATGTCATTATCTATGTCATTACACTACAGTAACTTATCTATGTCATTATCTATGTCATTATGCTACAAATTTGATGCATATTTCAGTTTGCTTTAAATTTCATATTTCTGGCAAGTACATTTTAAAAACTTGTTTTAATTGTGTAAAGCTATAAAAACAAGTGACTTTCATATAAGTCTAGCTCCCTTCCCTGACTAAATCACTATACCTCTAAGCCATTACACCTCTCTACCCCCGCTGGAAATCATTTTTGTTGGTTTTTTGTTTATCCCTCCATTGTTCTTTCATTCGTATTTTTGTTTTTTGGTGAAAATATAGCATATATATTTTAATACCTTAATTCATTTCTTTAAACAAAAAAATCCTATACTATTAACTATCCAGCATTTGATTTTTTTTCACTTATATACCCTGAAGAATACCATAGAACAGAATACAGAGCTCTTCCTCATTCTTTTCAATAGCTGCATAAAACTTCACTGTGTAGATGTACCATATTTCTTCCACCAGACTTTGTTGACAGATATTTGGGTTCTTTCTGGTCTTTTGCCATTATTACTGCAATGTCTTTACCAGTGATTCCTAAGGTATCGTACCCAGAACAGCACCATCACTATCTAAAAGTCTATTAGAAATGCAAATTATGGGGCCGAGCCCGTGGTGCACTCGGGAGAGTGTGGTGCTGGGAGCGCAGCAGCGCTCCCG
>NW_007727558.1:113675-115674 GCF_000696425.1 Galeopterus variegatus
ACTTGGTTTCATGTTTTACATTTATTATATCTGTAATTTGTTAGGAATTTTTCTTGGAGTACGATATGAGAAATGAATCCACTTTCATCTTTTTGTCTATTCAAGTTGTTTCAGCACTTCTGCACATATCTTACAAAGGTAATGTTCAGATTTTTTTTGTTGGTGGTGGTGTCATTGCAAATGTGTTCCCATTTTTCATTATTATTTAATATGTACGTTAGCTGATGGTTATGTTTTAATGTTATTTGCATCCTGCTACTTTACTAAATTAAATTGTCTTCATCAGTACTTATCTCCATTGATTCTTTTATGTCTGTCAGATCAGAATTCATATCCATTCCTTTTTGATTCTTGTTCTGTATTTCTCCAACTGCTTTCTCTTGCTGGCTTGTGTTGTGATAAATACCTATAACATAATGTTAAATAAGAATGGGGACAGTGGCCACTTTGTTCTTGACCTATTCTGGCTAAAGAGTAAGCCACCAGTTTTTCCCCACTAAGATGCCAGTTTTTTAACTAACTTATCATGTTAGAGAAGTGTTCATCAACTCTCAATTTTATTGAGTATTGGATTTACCCAAAGGTCTTTCAGCAAGTTTAGAGATGATATCATTTTTCACATTAGCTCTATGAAATGAGCTAATTTCCCAGTAGCAATCATACTTATACTTCAAAACCTCATTTGTTTATAACATATCATTTTAATGTGTAATTTGATTCTCTATGGTAGCCTTTTATTTTAGATTTTGCCTCAATATTCATGACACAGCTCTGTAGTATCTAGAAAAATTTGAAAATTTGTTTCCAAAAAGAATCTGGATGATCTACTTTATTCACATTCTGTAGTAGTGTTAAAAACATTAGGATTGTTTGATCTTTTTTTTTTNCTACTTTATTCACATTCTGTAGTAGTGTTAAAAACATTAGGATTGTTTGATCTTTTTTTTTTTCCTTTTTGTCTTTTTTACTGACTGGCAACGGGATTGCAACCCTCGGTGTCGCGCCCGCACCACGCTCAGCCAGTGAGCGGGAACCGGTCTCCACATGGGATCCGAACCCTCGGCGGGAGTGCCGCCGCGCTCCCAAGCGGCGCACTCTCCAGTGCGCCACCGGGCCGGCCCAGGATTGTTTGATCTTTAAAAATATGGTTGGATTCCCCTGAAGCATCATCAGGAGAATACTGTTCTTCTGAAGGGGATTTTGACCACAGCTCTACCTCTATGGAAATTTACTGTTTAGACTTTCTTCACTAGGTTCAATTTTTCTGCATTGTATTCTCCTAGAAAACGATTCCATTTCATCTAAATTTTTAAACTATTGTGAAAAAAGTCTGAAGGTTTTAAAATTTTTCTTGTTTGATACTTATTTCAACCCGAATTTGTATACTCATACATTCTCCCATTCAAAAAAAATTGGTTATAGAGAAGTTGTCTATTTCACTGATCCATTTTTAAATCCATTATTCTACTTTTCTCCTTTCTTATTTAGTAATTCCATTTTATTTTTGTTATAAATTCTTCTCATCAGCTTTCTATTGGTTTGATTTGTTACACTTTTTTCCCTAACTTTTTTAGGTGTGTGCTTCTTTTTTCTCTTTTTATTGACAAGAGGTATTCAGTGCTATAAAGTATTTTCTAGTTAACTGCTTTGCTTGCAGGTCATAAATTCTGATATAATATATTTTTAATATATTCCAGAATTATGGTTTTAATCCTCCTTTGAGCCAAGAAAAATTTAACAGCCCATTTTAACGTTTTTCAGGTGAAAACATCTTTTTGTTCTTTGATGTTATTTTTAGTACTATTCCACATGCTATTTTAATTATTGGGAATTTGATGTTTTTGTTGTGATCAATAATATGAGTAATTTTTGCAAATGTACTATTTGCATTTGAAAAGGTTTATTCTGTATTATAGAATACAGAACTTGATATATATTTATAAGGCTACCTCACTAAGTATTGTTTAGATGTTTTATATCCTTCTTCTTTTTTTTTTTT
>NW_007727558.1:115726-116422 GCF_000696425.1 Galeopterus variegatus
TCCGTTGCCGGACACGAAAAAAGACAAAAAGGAGAAAAAAAAAAAGAAAAAGAAAAAGTTTGTTGATCTCCTACACTAAAGTGGTTGGGGTGACAGGGCATCATACTCTCAATTCAGCAACTTACCTCTCTAAAGATTCAGAAAAAAAAATTTCTATGTGCTATATTTATAACTATCCTGTAAGTCTGTGATTGCTTCATAATTTTTAAAAATTAAACAATAAAAATATGACCCCACCAATTAGCTACCTCTCCACTAAAGAAGAGTTCAGGAAAATCCTTGGCCTCAAATACAAAATGAAAAAGAAGCAACATGGCAGAAGTGATGGAGTAGTTTTCAAATCTTACCCAATTTCCTTACATGTAAAGATAAAGCAGAGGAGAGTGATGTCACCAAGATGGCAGAATAGATGATGCCCAGCGTCTCACACTTCCACAAGTAACCAATTTACAACTATTAAAAGACAAAGACTGCCAACCTGGGACTCCTGGAACTGGGGGAAGAGGAGGAGAGACCCACAGAGTCTGTGAAGGCGCAAGAGGCACAGGCGAGAGGGTATAGGGACAGCACCTATTGTTCTGAGCCAGCCTGGTAGAGAGTCGGGGACAGGCTGTTACACATGGATTGAAGCTAGAAAAAGCCCTGGTGGCCTTGGTGTAAACCTGCCTGGAGTCTGTAGGAGGCAAAGAAGGGCTT
>NW_007727558.1:117044-118539 GCF_000696425.1 Galeopterus variegatus
AAAAGCCCTGGTGGCCTTGGTGTAAACCTGCCTGGAGTCTGTAGGAGGCAAAGAAGGGCTTTGGGGTGCACCATACCAGCCCATGGGCCATAAAGACCACTGGCAGTATTCCCCCAGACCGTCACAAGAGGAAGGAGCAGCAACCAACTGAAAAGAAAGAGCCACCCAGAGGCAGGTGAGTTATTGTGAGGGATGCTGGATGCATACACAGTCTGCCCCACAGGAAGCAGCTGGAGTTCAGGGAAAGGACAGCCCACCAAGAGAACACTGAGCACAGTGTGGACAGCTGGTCTCAGTGGAAATCAGTCAGGGAAACAGAACTGCAGGGGGTTCAATCTGTGGGAAATACAACACACAGCCCAGACCTGGAAGTGATTAACGATCAGCACAAAAACATTCCCCAGAAAATCAGCAGCAAACAGGAGTCTCCTCAACTACCTAGACATCAGTGAAAAGATACAAAGATTGAGAAAGAACACAAAAATACGTGGCCAACAAATGAAACAAACAAAGCACCAGCAATGGATAGAGAGGAACAGCAGACTATGAAATGTCTGACAGAGAATTCAGAATAACCCTCTTAAGGATGTTCAGGGAGTCACAAGAAAATACAGATGGAAGACTAAATTATATCTGGAAAATAATTCAGGAGCAGAACGAGAAACTTGACAAAGGAACAGAATTTTAGAAAACCAAATAGAAATTCTAGCAATAAAAGAATGTTATCTGAATTGAAAAACTCAATAGAAAGCTCTAACAGCAGACTTAATCAAACAGAGGAAAGAATCAGTGAGCTCAAAGATGAAACATATGAAATCATCCAATTGGAGGAGCAAAAAGAAAAAAAGAAAAGAAAAAAATGAAACAAATACAGCAAATATGAGACTCCCTCAAGCAAAATAACCCCTGCATAACTGGCATACCCAAAGGAGAGGAAAAAGAGAGAGATGCGAAAAGCATATTGAAGAAGATAATGGCTGAAAATTCCCAAAGTACAGAGAAAGATGACAGTGTCCAGGTACAAGAAGCTCAGAGGCTGCCACCAGTCAAATTGAATCCAAGGAGGAACACCCCAAGGCACATCATAATCAAATTATAAAAAAACCAAAGACAGAGAATACTGAAAGCAGCAAAAGAAAAAACAAACAAACAAACAAAAAAACCCCACATAACATTCAATGGAGCCCCAGTATGCCTCTCAGCAGATTTCTCAGTAGAAACCTTACAGGCCAGAAGAGAATGGGATTATATATTCAGAATGCTAAAGGAAAAAGACTGTCAGTCAAGAATTCTATATCTGGCAAAACTAACATTCAAATATGAAGGAGGAATAGTCTTTCACAAACAAAAGCTAAGGGAACTCATCAACTAGACAAGCTGTAGTGGATTATATGGCCCCCCAAAGTCACTTAAGTTTAACTCCCACTGTAACTGTTGAGGGTGGGAAATCCTATCATAATAATTGAAAAGTAGGGCCTTGAAGAGGTGATTAGAT
>NW_007727558.1:119018-129352 GCF_000696425.1 Galeopterus variegatus
AGACCCCTGCATTGCTGTAAAGCCACCACAAAAGAAGACTCTCACCAGATGTCTTCCCTGGACTTTGGACTTCCCGTCCTCTAAAACCGTAAACAATACATTTTGTTTTATTTATAAAATACCCAGTTCCATGTATTTTGTTATAATGTACTAATGCATGTGCCTTACAAGTGCTAAAGGGAATTCTTCAATCAGAAAGACAATGACACTAAGGAGCAGCAAGAAAACATTCGAAGGTACATAACTCATTGGTAAAGTAAATTCACAGAAAACCTCAGAATACTACAATGTCATAAGGGTGGTGAATAAACCACTTACATCCATAGTATGAAGACTAAAAGACAAACCTAACAAGACTGTAACATATACAACACCTTGTGGAGGGTACTAACATTAATAAAGCACATGTATTTCACAAGGCCTTAACCTTTAGCCTAATAGGACCAAAGTCCTTAGATTAGTAGGACCACAGTCCTTAGATCAGGCTGTAGATTAGTAGGACCACAGTCCTTAGCTGTTAGAAGGGCCAAAGCCCTTTAGTTTAGGCTATAGCATAGTGGGGCCACAGCCCTGTAGTTTTAGAAAGGCCAAAGCCTTGTAGTTTGAGGAATAGCCTAACTTTTTAGTATTGCACATAGAAATGCTAAGCTTGGGAAAAAACAAAAAACTTTCACAGGACTAAAAAGTCTCTGGTGTGGATATGAAAATTGTAACACAGCAAAATTGCTTGCTCTAAGGGCAGATGCCCTTGGTGCAGCTAAACCTAATGTTGGGAAAATATGTGTACTAAAAGCTTCAAGGCTACTCTGCCAAATAGCGGTTGGTTCCACATTTCACCTTCAGCTGTTTCTTTAAGTTTCCTACCTAGGGAACTAAGTGTTGCCATAATGATTATCTCATTGGTTCTTTTGTATGTCACACAGCTTAGTTTTATGACTCCTTTGATGGTAAATTGCTTATACTACTTTTAAGTTGCACCTGCTTTAATGAAAATTGTCATGTAGCCTGTTTGTTTATGTTTTCACTATGACTGATTAACCACCTATGTTCTTTTCTGTAACTTTTTGCCTGGACAATAAAAATGGAGAGAAAACCTGGTTTGGAGTTATTTCCCAAGAAGTCGTCTCCTGGAATTAACCCCTTCTGGGCCTCTCACTGTTCTTGAGAAATGTGCTTTGAGTAATCCTTTGCATCTCCATCACCCTGGGGGAGAGGTGACAACAACTGTATAAAAGAAAGTCAATATTAAAAGATGTATCTTGAAACAACAAATTGTCAAAAAGCATAGAGCTGGCTTTAGTTCTTTCTTTTTTCTTAGATATCAAAATTAAGTTATTAGTCTAAAATAATCTGTTATAACTATAACATATATTTGTAAGCCTCATGGTAACCATAACACAAAAACTTTTAAGAGCCACACTAAAAATAAACAGTGAGAAATCAAAATAAGTCAGGCACAGACAAATACCGCACGTTCTCTCATAGAAGTAGAGAGTAGAATAATTGGTAAACAGAGGCTGGCGGGGGGGGGGGGGGACAGACTAATGGGTACAAAACTATGCCATCTACCCTAAGTAAATCATTGTGCAATATATGCATGTATTGAATCAACACACTATACCCCACAAAATAAATATAAATAAAATTGGGGGGAAAAAAGGGTGCCTAGGGCCGGCCCGGTGGCGCACTGCTACAGTGCGCCGCTTGGGAGTGCGGTGGCGCTCCCGCCAAGGGTTCGGATCCCACATACAGATCGGCCGCTCACTGGCTGAGCGAGGTGCGGGCGCAACACCGAGGGTTGCGATCCCGTTGCCGGTCACGAAAAAAGACAAAAAGGAAAAAAAAAGAAGGGTGCCAAAAATATACAATGGGGAACAGACAGCCTCTTAAACAGTGCTGGGAAAAGTGGATATCCACATGCAGAACATTGAAAGAAGACCCCTATCTCTCACCATACACGAAAATCAACTCCAAATGGATCAAAGACTTAAATTAAAAGGTCAGAAACTATGAAACTACTAGAAGAAAACATAAGGGAAACATTACACAAAATGGGAGTGAGCAGTGCTTTTCTGAGTGAGACTACAAAGGCACAGGCAACTAAAGCAAAAATATGTATGTGGGACTACATCAAATAAGCTTCTGCAGAACAAGGGACACTGTCAACCAAGTGAAGAGACACCTACAAAATGTGAGAAAGTGTTTGCTAAGCACACATCAGACAAGGGGCTAATCATCCAAAATATATAAGGAACTTAAACAACTCAACAGAAAATAAATAAATAAATAATCCAGTTAAAAAAATGGGCAAAGGACCTCAAAAGACATATGAATGGCCAACAGGCACATGAAAAAAATGCTCAACATCACTAATCATCAATGCAAATTAAAACCACAATGAGATATCATCTTACTCATTAGAATGGCTATTATCAAAAAGACAGAAAATAACAAATGCTGGTGAGGATGCGGAGAAAAGGGAACTCTCCTACTTTGTTGGTGAAAATGTAAATTGGTATAGCCACTGTGGTAAACAGTATGGAGTTTCCTCAGAGAACTAAAAACAGCTCTACTCTACAACCTAGCTATCTCACTACTGGGAATATACACAGAGCAAATGAAATTGATATATCAACATACAGCTACACTCCCATAATCATTGCAGCACTATTCACAATAGCCAAGAGATGGAATCAACTTAAATGTCCATCAACAGATGAATGGATTTAAAAAAAAAACTGGTATATTTACACAAGGGAATACTATTTAACTAGTAAAAATAAAAATGATACCCTATCATTTGCAGCAACGCAGATGGAACTGGAAACCATCATGTTAAGTGAAATAAGTTGGGCACAAAAAGACAAATACCACATGATTACTTGTATGTGGAATGTAAAAAGAAAAAAATGGTTCCCACAGAAGTACAGAGTAGAATAATGGTTACCAGAAGTGAGGGGGGAAGGGGAGAAAAATGGTAGACTAGTGGGTATAACACTATGCCATCTATCCAAAGTAAATCAATGCACAGTATACACATGTACTTAAACAACATACTGTACCCCACAAATGTGTACAAAAAAGTTTTTTAAAAAGTTGAAAAAAAAGAAAAAAGAGCAAAAGGAAAAAGCCCATGGACAACACTGTCAATGAAACTAAGTGATAACGTATCCCCACAAACCCAAGAATGAAAGTAGTTGGCAACAAACCCTGGTATGCATATGCCTCCTTGCCTTTCACCTTCGACTGCAGGTCTTACTTAAGTAGGATGATTAAAATGTTAACAAAAAGATTATGAAAGCAGAGATGAAGAACTATAAAAAGTTAAAGATTTCACAGGAATAAATGCTTATTTGTATAAGGAAGAATGAACTTTACTCCATTAGTTTCCTAGGGCTGCTGTAAAAAAGTACCATAAACTAGGTGGCTTACAACAACAGAAATTTATTCTCTCACAGTTCTGGAAGCTAAAAGTCTGAAACCGAAGTGTCAGCAGGGTTGGTTCCTTCTGAGGGCTCTGAAGAAGAAGCTGGTCCATCCCTTTCTCCTAGCTTCTGATAACATCCAGCAATCTTGGCGTTCCTTGGCTCATAGATCCATCACTCCAATCTCTGCATCCATCTGCACATGGCATTCTTCCTTGTGTCTCCATGTCTTCACGTGGCCATCTTATGTGGATGTCAGTCGCAATCTTGGCGTTCCTTGGCTCATAGATCCATCACTCCAATCTCTGCATCCATCTTCACATGGCATTCTTCCTTGTGTCTCCATGTCTTCACGTGGCCATCTTATGTGGATGTCAGTCTTGTTGGATTAAGAGCCCATTGTCTACAATAAGACTTCATTTTAACTAATTAACACCACAACAACTCTGTTTCCAAATAAGGCCACATTCTGAGGTAGCAGGGGTTAGGACTTCAACATATCTTTTTGGAGGACAGAATTTGAACCATAACACTCACCTTTCTTTTAGTTAGCCTATTTTACAGAGCTATAAACTCAATATGGCCACTCATTGAATATAAACTATCATAGTTCGACCTAAGTAGTAGAATTTTTCCCTAGGTCAACAAATTACTGTGTGTCAAGTACTCTCAACTATTCTAATACATATTGTCATCTGTGTGTGTGAACTATAGACTTATGATCTATATATTTTACCATATTTATGTTAAACTTTAATTAAAAGTAAAATATCCCTAACTAAGGAATTTCCCACCTCAGTTGGTTTACACCAGTGAATTCTTCCAAACTTCTTAAGGAAGAAAAGTAACAATCTTATACAAATTATTTCAGAGAACCAAAAACTGAGAAATATTACCAACTCATCTTATGATACCAAATTTTGACAAGGACATTATATGGGGGAAAATGCTGGCAAAACTTTCTCATCCATAAAAACAAACAAAAAAATCAAATGTAAAGTATTAGCAAACTGAATCTAATGACATATAAGATTAATAACATATCATGACCAAGTCAGTTTATTACAGGAATACAAGGTTTGTTTAACATTTAATATGTAAAATCAACATAATTCACTACATTAACAGAATAAAGGAAAAAATATTACCATCTCAACAGATGAAAGAAAAGCAACTGATAAAATTCAACATCTGCTCATTATAAAAATCTGTTAGCAAATGGCAAATAGGAGGGAACTAATTTCATCTATTAAAGAGTATCTATAAACAACCTAGTATAGTCAATGTCATTCATAAAGTGGCATAATATTAAAAGCTTTACCTTAAAAGAGAGAGAATGAAAAGAATTAATTCATATTACCACATCTATCCCATTCTTTACTGGAAGTCCTAGCCCTAGTATAACATGGCAAAAAAAAAAAAAAAAAGAAATAAAACTGCCATTATTCATAAATCATGTTTGTATAAGCAGACAATCCTAAGAATAAACCTATATATAAACCAACAGATTTAAAAAACCAGTTTAGCAATGTTGTTGCAAACAATGTCAATGTTGGGAGAGACAATCCACCATGTGCCCTAAGTGTTGTTGCACATACTTGCTGGGTATTCCAAGAATGTGAATCTCTGGCCACCCCTCCCCACCACCCTCACCCAGGCAAGCAACAGAGCATACCCGGAGTCCTGAGTCAGGGGCCCAGGGCCGTCCCCACTGCCTGCAACCAGGAAAGCAATGGAGCACACTTGAGATCCTGAGGCTGCTCCTGCCTGGCCTACAACTAGGCAAGCAACAAAGCACGCCCGGGATCTTGAGGCAGGAGCCAAGGGCCACCCTCCTCCCCCCTACGCCCCACCTGCAACCAAGGAAAGAGCACGCCAAAAACACCACTTCCACACAAGTGGCCCACCACAGCCACTGCCATAGCCACAGCATCCGCAAAAGTGGCTTGATGCCACAGCAGTAGCCACAGCCATTATGCAGGTGGCCTGCCAGACACTCAACTGCACTGATACAGGGAAAGTCACCAGAGGAGACGAGAAAAAGAAGAGGACATCTCTCTCCACAAAGCCCACTCCAGAGTAAGAGAAGAAGCATCTGCTCTATGATAATAGTGGGGGACCCGAATACCCCTCTCTCAGCACTGGACAGATCATCTAGGCAACAAATCAACAGAGAAACTGTTAATCTTTCAGAAAGAGAGAACAAATCAATGGTTATCAGAGATGGGGGAGGAGATGTTGGGAAAAATGCCAAAATAATTTTCTCATAAGCCTATTTTGTTCTTGAAATAATATTTTGTCTTTGAAACAATATTTACTTGTTACACTAGTCTGGCCTCTAATCACTACTTGTATTTTCAGCTTCTGTAACTAAGCTCACTTATCTGCACAGACCACATATGCTAGCCTAGTGAATGCTGAGAAAAGAAAAAAAATGTAAAAAGCCTGGAAGAGTCCACTTATAAAAACTTTGTGAGACCTGAGCTCGGGGTCCAGATTTTCAAGCATTACCTTGTCTGGGCCTGCTGGCGTAATAAAATACCTGACTCTCCGACCCTCTGAATGCTTCTCAGTCCAGTCCGTTTCCATAACAGGAGGAGAGGGGGGTGGGGAGAGAGTGGATAAGAGGCATAAATAATTACAATTTGTAATAACGAATATGTTAATACTATTTATTTGATCAACATATGTTACATACTGGTTATGGCAGTCAATGGTATACCCCCAAAATATGTATAATCAATTTTGCTTCAATAAAAATAAATAAATAATAAATAAACTAGGGGAAAAAAAGAATGTGAGTCCCTGAACACTCTTTACCTAGGCCATCTCTTAGGATTGTATCTGCAGCAAGTAACCTTGAGATAAGACAATGTCAGGCAAAGCACACTTGCTTCCGCTTACTATAAAAGCAGTAAATCTCTCAACCTCAAGGTTCCCTGGCTGAGATGCAAACCCACTACGTGAGTAGCATGTGCCTGGACCTGTATCTCAACACCCCTGTAAGACTTGGGGGTAAAGGGAAACTGACACAAAAAGTATGCTGATATTCATACTGCTTGCTATGCTGTGAATAATAAAGTCCTTTTTCTCTAATGTGAGAATTTTGTTTCTTCTGTCAACATCCATGAACCAACAAGAGACGAACATGTCAGCTTACAAATAGGGTAAAATCCTAGACCCTTCACAGATACTGACAATCTGAAAAGTAAATCTTATTTATATCAACTGCAAACAATTCTAAAATGGGAAAATTTTAAAGTCACTCACAATAGAATAAAAAATGTCAAGGAATAAGCCTAATAAAAAGTGTGCAAGACCTCTACACAGAAAACTACATGGCACTAATGAAAGAAGTTAAACCACACACACAAAAATGTGAGTACTATACCACATTCACAGATTGAAAGGCTCAAAATAATGAAGCATGTCAATAGAACACAAATTGATCTATAGATTCAAAGCAATCCTAACCAAAATCCTAGCAGGTTGATGGGAGAGGGGGCATATGGAAACTGACAAGCTGCTACTAAAATTTAAATGGAAATGAGAAGAGCCAAAAGAGCCAAGAAAATCAAGAACAAAATGGAAAGACTCAATTACTGAATGTTAAGATTAATTATTAAGCTATCATAGTTAAAACAGGGGGGTACCGTACAAGGAAAGACAAAATTCAGGATCGCGCTGTTTCCCGACACTGGTGCTCCAGACGCGCCGCCATTTTCCTAAGATTAATTATTAAGCTATCATAGTTAAAACAGGGGGGTACCGTACAAGGAAAGACAAAACATATCAGTGGAACAAAACGGAGTCCAGAAGCCAACCTATGAATACATAGTCAATTGACTTATGAAAAGGAGACACTGCAATGAAACAAAGGGAAGAACTGTCTCCAAAAAAAATGGTACTAGGTAATTTAGATATCCATACGGGGGAAATGAATAAAATGATGATCCTTATCTCACACAATACAAAAAAATTCCAGACGGTTTGTAGATCTAAATGTAAAAGATAAAAGAATAAAGTTTTCATTAAAATTTTCATACACACACGCACATACACATGCAGAGGAAACTACCTTTATGTCAGTGTGAAAGTCAATTTTCTTAAGAACAGAACATACCTGGGTACATCAAAATTAAGAAACTGTATTCATAAAGATATCTTCAAGAGAGTGAAAAGATAAGCCACAAACAGCAGAAGTTACCTGCAGTAAATATATTCAACAAAGGAATATATGAAGAACTCCTACCAGTCACTAAGAAAAAGATAATCACAGAAAAATGGGCAAAGACTGGAACAGGCATTACACAAAAGATGATATCCAAATGATGAATAATGAAAAGGAGTCCAATTCCATTACTATCATGGAAAGGCAACTTACACCTGCATGGGATACTATTACACACTCGCTGAAGCCTAAAATTGAAAAGATTGACAAGACTAAAAAAGAAAGATTCACATGTTGATCATGTGAAATAACTGAAACTCTTATACATTGCTGGTGAGAGTGTTAACTGGTACAACTATTTTGGAAAATTGGCCATACATAGTATAGTCAATTCCTCCCTGGAGTATATACCCAATAGAAATGAGTATAAAAAGACATAAAAAATGCTCACAATAGAATTGGAATAGGCAAAAACCAAAAATAATCTAAACGTGCATCAATGGCAGAATGGATAAGTAGATTTAGGTACTGGTGGATACATAAGTGAATACTATACAGTTTTAAGACATGAATTGCTACACACAAAAACATGGATGAATCTTACAGACATTGAGTGAAAAAAATACAAAATCATGATTTGATTTACACAAGTTTAAAAACTGTCTCTGGACATTATTCTGTCCCAGACAAGTCTTGCCTACACTATTAGAAGTTGTTAGAGTGGTCAGTTAGCAGCAGTGGGTATGACCATAGGGAGCATAGGGAGGGCTACTGGGGCAATATTTTTCTCCTTGATCTGTGTGGTGGTGTTCTGTTTGTAAAAATTCAACATGCTGTATACTTATGATATGTGCACTTTAATGAATATATGTTTTGAGGAAGGATGAGTAGTAACTGAGATAGCATGATGTCTCTAAAGGGCTGGTAAAGGATCGTTATTATTTCTTCATGGAGGTGGAGTTATTTTCTGTCCTCAATTCAAAAAGAAGACAAGATCATTTTATACTTCTCTGCCTTTACAAATGAAAGTCAGTACCACCTTTTTAAAAATAAGGCTGAAAAATCATTGCTGTTCAAATGTAGTCCATAGACTAGTCTGAAACAAGATATATACAAAGTTGAGAACAAACATTTAGATATTTCCACAGAAATTTGAAATTGCTGGGCCATTCTTACTGTATTTCACAAAAGTATCAGTCCACAATGGGGGGGGCGGGGCGGGTGGTTTGGTAATTTATGATGAATAATTTGAGAATAAACCACCTANTTGAAATTGCTGGGCCATTCTTACTGTATTTCACAAAAGTATCAGTCCACAATGGGGGGGGGCGGGTGATTTGGTAATTTATGATGAATAATTTGAGAATAAACCACCTAACTGAGGAGGTGGTGATGGGGGTAGGTGATGTGTGGGAAGGGCATGAGAACAGCACATCACAGAGTTATAAAATAAGAAAACAAAGTTTCCTAGGATATCTTAAGAAGATAAATATATTAAAAATAAGACTTTAAAAAATAAACATTAAGGCTGCATTTTAACTACATCAAGGCCCCATTTGCAATCTTTTCTTCCAAAGTAGCATTTAAGAAAAATAATCCCTCATACTTCTCTATTACCAGTTTTACTCCAAATGAAACTAATTAATGTTACCAATTCATGTCATCCTACACCAAGGAAACATACCACCCACAACAAACGATTTTCAACAGTACAATAGAAATGAACTCTTTTAACCTATACACCAGTGATTAGAAATAAATTGAGCTAACCTGAACACTAGTAAAAAGAAAAACAAAAGAAGCTAGTAGTATATTAATTCAGATACTTAATGGAATGAAACCAGCAGGAAAAAAGTCTATAAACAATCTTGTTCCTCTTGGTATGTGGCTATGAAAATTTGGAAGAGTCACCACCACTTTTGCCATTTTCTCTCTTCTCTAATTCATTCCTAAGAAATTATTTTGTGCACACCAATAACCTATAAATAATGAGATTAGCACTAAAGATTTAACAGCCTGATTCAAATTTCTTTCCCTCCACAAATCCCCTCTGTCAGCCAAACTTATTTTCCTATGGCTTCCTGAAAACACTGTACACATTCCCACCTTCTTGCCTTTATATGTTTTTTTCCCATGATACATCCTGTCTTCACTAGAGATTAAATTCTCAAGGGAACAAAAGTATGTTAGAATTTTTTATAGCTCATACAACACTTGGCAACCTGGGTAAAGTTAACTTAGCATTCTTTCACTAATGCTGCCATAATATGATAAATATAAACACATGTGACTTATTAAGTCATTTGCTAATTATCTCATTTTTCTATATCTCTAGATATGCTGAGAGTAGGGCCCACAACTTTTTCAAATTAGTTTCCCAAATACCTGGCAAATAGTACATACTGGAGGAAGAATGAGTATATAGCAAGTAGTTTAAATAGAGATGTTACTTTGGTTGTTGTAAATAAATGAATAGCTTGAACAACAGTTTTAAAAACTATAACCTAATCGACTGGTGTTCCAATGTGCACTGCTCAACAAATTAAACGAACTATTATTTAAAAATATATTTTGTATCTGATTATAAACAAACATGCCTGCTTTCATATAAACATATAGGTATAACAAAAGATCAACAAATTCTGATCAAAAGATCAGCAGTTACTACAAAAAACCTCGAACAGTAATCCACTACAGAAATAATTCTTTAAGCTTAATATTAAGGGTATGCAGAAAAA
>NW_007727558.1:130352-144927 GCF_000696425.1 Galeopterus variegatus
TTAAGAAAAATAATCCCTCATACTTCTCTATTACCAGTTTTACTCCAAATGAAACTAATTAATGTTACCAATTCATGTCATCCTACACCAAGGAAACATACCACCCACAACAAACGATTTTCAACAGTACAATAGAAATGAACTCTTTTAACCTATACACCAGTGATTAGAAATAAATTGAGCTAACCTGAACACTAGTAAAAAGAAAAACAAAAGAAGCTAGTAGTATATTAATTCAGATACTTAATGGAATGAAACCAGCAGGAAAAAAGTCTATAAACAATCTTGTTCCTCTTGGTATGTGGCTATGAAAATTTGGAAGAGTCACCACCACTTTTGCCATTTTCTCTCTTCTCTAATTCATTCCTAAGAAATTATTTTGTGCACACCAATAACCTATAAATAATGAGATTAGCACTAAAGATTTAACAGCCTGATTCAAATTTCTTTCCCTCCACAAATCCCCTCTGTCAGCCAAACTTATTTTCCTATGGCTTCCTGAAAACACTGTACACATTCCCACCTTCTTGCCTTTATATGTTTTTTTCCCATGATACATCCTGTCTTCACTAGAGATTAAATTCTCAAGGGAACAAAAGTATGTTAGAATTTTTTATAGCTCATACAACACTTGGCAACCTGGGTAAAGTTAACTTAGCATTCTTTCACTAATGCTGCCATAATATGATAAATATAAACACATGTGACTTATTAAGTCATTTGCTAATTATCTCATTTTTCTATATCTCTAGATATGCTGAGAGTAGGGCCCACAACTTTTTCAAATTAGTTTCCCAAATACCTGGCAAATAGTACATACTGGAGGAAGAATGAGTATATAGCAAGTAGTTTAAATAGAGATGTTACTTTGGTTGTTGTAAATAAATGAATAGCTTGAACAACAGTTTTAAAAACTATAACCTAATCGACTGGTGTTCCAATGTGCACTGCTCAACAAATTAAACGAACTATTATTTAAAAATATATTTTGTATCTGATTATAAACAAACATGCCTGCTTTCATATAAACATATAGGTATAACAAAAGATCAACAAATTCTGATCAAAAGATCAGCAGTTACTACAAAAAACCTCGAACAGTAATCCACTACAGAAATAATTCTTTAAGCTTAATATTAAGGGTATGCAGAAAAACATTCAAAACTAATTTTGGAACTTGAGACTCATCAAAGTCAGTTTTACATTGTTAATTGAAGTAGTTACAGGTTGCTGGATATTTATATACCACCCACAGAGTATAAATTCAGAAGGTACTACTTTTCAGAGCATTGAGAATTTAACATTTCAACAAATGATTATAATGTTGAACAAGGTCAAAAGAATATGGACTACATTAAACTATGCATCTGACAAGAAATTAGTGTCCAGAATACAGAACAAACTCAAACAACTCAATAGTAAAAAAGCAAATAATCCAATTAAAAATGGGCAAATGAGATTAATAGAAAACATACGAATGGCCAACAGGTACATGAAAAAAATGTTCAACATCACTAATCATCAAAGAAATGCAAATCAGAACCACAATGAGACATCATCTCACCCCAATTAGAACAGCCATTATTAAAAAGACAGAAAATAACAAATGCTGGTGAGGATGCAGAGAAAGGGGAACTCTTATACATTGTTGGAGGGAATGTAAATTAGTATAGCCATTATGGAAAACAGTAGAGAGGTTTCTCAAAAAACTACAGATAGAACTACCATACAATCCAGCAATCCCACTACTGGCTATGCATCTAAAGGAAAGGAAATCAACATGTTCAAGGGATACCTGCGCTCCCATATTTATCGCAACTCTATTCACAATAGCCAATATTTGGAACCAACCTAAAAGTCCATTACAGATGATTGGATAAAAAAATGTGATATATAAACAATGGAATACTACTCATCGATAAAAAAAGGAATGAAGTTCTGTCATTTGCAGCAACATAGATGAACTTGGAGAAAATTGTGTTAAGTGAAATAAGCCAGGCACAGAAAGAGAAATACCACATGTTCTCACTCATATATGGAAGCTTAAAAAACAAAAACAAAACCAAAAACAACTGATTTCAAAGAAGTAGAGAATAGAATAGTGGTTACTACAGACTGGTAAGGAGAGGAGAGTGGAGTGATGGATACAAAATTGCAGAGATAAGAAAAATAAGATCTAGCGTTCTACAGCAATATAGGGAGACTACAGTCAACAACAAATTACTGTATAACTTCAAGTAGGTAGTTGAAAGGATGCTGAATATTCCCAACATCTTTGTGTGACATATGTCTGAGGTGATGGATATGCTAGATACCCTAATATGATCATTGCACACTGTACAAATGTACCCAAATATCACACCATACTCCATAAGTACATATAATCATCATGGGTCAATTAAGAAAAAAGAAATTAAAAAGGAAAAAAATTTTCAGAGACAGAAGTAGGTTTAGGGGTTACCAGAGACTGGGGAAAAAGAATAATAAGTTATTGCTTAATGGCTACAGTATCTATGTGTAGGAAGATGAAAAAGTTTTGGAAATAGAGGTAGTGGGTCACACAGCATTGGAATGTAATTCCATGCAGTTGTATATTTAAAAATGCTTACAATAGCAATCCTTATGTTATATATATTTTACCACAATAAAAAAAAAAAGTGAGGTTGTTATATGTGGACAACAGACGTATATTATTTTCAGGTCCCAGTCTTTAAAATATAGCTGTACAATTATTCATTAAATGAAAGACACCAATATTTTTTTTCAAAAAAGATATGGACTGTTAATATTAGATGCATTTGTCCCTTCTTCCCGCACCAAGTGTAGTTACTCCAATCTGAACAGGCTGTGGTTCCTGATTATATTCAGAATTCCTTAACCATAACAGGAAAGGCCATTCCTGAACACCTTCCTTGCTCCTGGATACCTAGATTATTCAAAAATATAACAATGTAGCCATCTTAAATATAAGACAGAGTTAAAACCTCCAACTCAGCCACCACCAGCAACCCTAGAGGAAAAGACAGCTCCTCAAGGTCTCTCTCCACCTAAGTTAACTTTGCCAAAAGGAATTTTGCTTCCAGTATACCTTTAAAAGGAGATGCACCATCCCCATTCAGTAACTTACATATATAAATAATGGTAGAGGACAGGTAGATCTATGGTATTTTAAATAACTCCAGACACAATATATATCAAATTGCTGATTTAACATAGTTCTGAACAAGCAGTAAAATTGATATTAATTCATGCTCCTGGAAATAATTAGTGGTTCTTTACAGTGAAAAAGTATATTTCACATATTAATTTTTTTTCTTAAGATACTTTAAAAAGCAGACCAAAACCTAACAAAACTTTTCTTTATCAGAAGATAAAAATAATACTGCTGCAGTTGCTTCATGGTGCAATATTTATATTTTATTTTGGGAAAAAGGCAAAGACTTCACTTAGCTGTGATCATAAAATTATCAGAAGATAAAAATAATACTGCTGCAGTTGCTTCATGCTGCAATATTTATATTTTATTTTGGGAAAAAGGCAAAGACTTCACTTAGCTGTGATCATAAAAAAGCAACAGAAATAACTGATTTCAGTAATTATTTTTCTGGAATTAGTCCACCTTACCTTGGCTTGGAATTCCATAAAGCTCTTCTCTGAACATTGTTTCCTGCCTGAAAACTAGGAACTAAAACTACAAACTTTTAAGTTCTTCCACTTTACATAGAAATCAATAAACTAGTTTTAATATTGGATTGAATTTCAAAGTTCTATTCTCTGTTCCAATTTGGCTAAAAGGTATACATGTATCAAGAGAGTTTCTATCGATTTTCAACCAGAAGTATCAGTTTTGCTGTAAGAGCTCTTTATTTTTGCACATAAAAGGAAGTGGGTTTTGATACTATCTCAATGTTCTTCCTGTCTTACAATGCATTTGAAATAACGTCAGACTGAGTTAAAAGCCCTAAATAATAAAAAGGAATAGACACAACTTGTTTGCTTTACTTCTATTGATAACTGCAACTGATTTAGAACTGCTTTGTTACATTCTGCTACTATCACTGCTGGCTACAAGTCTGTCACTTTAATTTGCCTTGGACTAAAAAAAAAACATTTACAAATATATAATATATACCTAAAAATTTATATGGTATCTATAGCATATATATGACTCGTGAATAACAGATGATCATTCTATGAAAGACTAAATCATTCTTCATTATTGGTAGCTTGGAATTCACCCATTTCTTGAGAATATCAGAGCTGCTTAAGTAAACATGAATTACATGTGACATCATATGGACCTCTCACCCACTTTCCAAACAAGACATACGACCCATTTTCCTCTCAGCCTATAAAAGACTACCTACAACCAGAAAAGAACTTTACAGAACAGCTCAACTTACTGTAAACTGAGGACAATTAATATTGTGATGATTTCTAGAAACAGAATGAATCAAAGGCAGCTCAAAAACAATTTAACTGGATCCAATTTTGAGCTTAATGTTACCATGTGGTTAATGTCTTCTACTATTATGCAGAATGGAGGACAAGAATGTATTTGAATGTATACTACTCAAATCTACCTATTAAGCTATTGACAATGGGTTTCTATGGTTATTTCTTAGACAGTCCTCTATCATAATACATTTACCCCAAATTCTTAGAGATACCCATTAATAACCATTCATTCTGAGCAGAAGAAACACAGAAGCAACAATGATTACTCAAAAGAACTACTGCAGTGGGCCGGCCTGGTGGCGCACTGCTACAGTGTGCCGCTTGGGAGCGCGGTGGCGCTCCTGCCGAGGGTTCGGATCCCACATACAGACCGGTTCCCGCTCACTGGCTGAGCGAGGTGCGGGTGCGACACCGAGGGTTGCGATCCCGTTGCCGGTCCCGGTCCGGTACGGGCGTGACACTGAGGGTTGCGATCCATTGCCGGACACGAAAAAAGACAAAAAAATAAAAAAATTTAAAAAAATAAAAGAACTACTGCAGCACATATGGCTGTTGAAAAGCGAAGACATCCAAGTATATTCCCAGACAATGACTTTGTTCCCAGTTCACTAGACTGACCTCCTTTAGTATTGATTTCCCTGTTTCCAACCACATCCAGAAAACATGAATCCTGGTAATTGTTTCATTTGCCTGATACCTTGGCTTGGTTTCTAATCTTAGATCTAAGATTCCCAAACTTAAAAAGAAAAGTTCAAACTGGAAAGAAGCAGAGAAGACAGAGCTTTTTTCATTTTTGCCTTCATTGCCAAAAATAGCTGCTTAGAGGACTCTGAGAAATGGAAGGCCCTGGACCATATCTCTTTTCACTATTGACAAGGATTACTTTAAAACTATACATTAACAATATTGGTCAGAGGCCCCCACCTTGTCTTGCTTTCATTCCATTTGTTCCTAGCAATTGAGGTCTGCGTGCCTCTCCAAATAGTTGTGACCTTAAAGCTAAGATCCTCTGATTACAGTTTGCCCAAATACAGTAGCTATACCAAAGAGCATAGATGATGACACCAATTATCTCAATTCTTTCCAGCAGCAGCACACACATTAACAGAAGGATGATAAGGAATCGGAGCTATTTTTCTGATATAGGCATATTACCAGTTCTGAAGGCACTCAAAATTAATGAATAATATTTGAACAAACATAACCTGAGCTTCTAAACCCAAAGACAGCTCATCTCGCACTCAAATCTAAGAGGATATTCAAGCTAGGGAAAATCTTGAATGTCTATTTTGCTCTGAAATTTCACTAAAGTCCTTATAAAGGAACCATCATGAGATGACTTAAATTTGCTTTGCCATGTACTGCTAAATTATAAATACCAGGATAAAAAAAGATTTGCCCTCTTCAAATAGACTTTGACAAGAAGCTACAGAATAATTAGCAAGAAAATAGGTAATAAATTGTATCCTTAATTGAAAAATCCATTCCAGGGAAGCTGCAGCAACAAAGACATTATTCCCCAAAAGAAGACTTTTTGGTAAGCTATGAAGAAGATACTAAACAGGGGATGAGACCAGAAAACTAAATTTAGTGTTTGCTAGTAGAAATGAAAAGCATTCTTTTCCTAGTAAGGAAAGGGTTTTTACAGCAGTAAGTGCTCATATTTGAGAAGAGAGGATGGGGGGGGGGGAGAATATCCTAAAATAGGCTATGGATGGGCAAGAGCTGAGAACAAACCCAGGTAAAACCTAAAGCATTATCCAATGTAGTAGCCACCAGTCACGTGTAGCTATTTAAAGTTAAAATAAAACTGAAAAGTCATTTCCAAAATTGAACATGCACATGCAAAAAATGAATTTAGACACAGATCTCAAATCCTTCACAAAAATTAACTCAAAATAGATCACAGACCTAAATACAAAACACAACATTATAAAACTCCTAGAAGGTAACATAGGAGAAAATCTAGATGACCATGGGTTTGGCAATGACTTTTTAGATGTAACACCGAGGCACAATCCACACAAGAGAGAACTGATAAGCTGCACTTCATTAAAATTAAAAATTTCTACCTGGGAAAGAAAGAAACTTCCAAGAGAATAAAAAGATAAGCCACAGATTGGGAGAAGATATTTGCAAAACACATATCTGATAAAGGACTGTTATGCAAAATACACAAAGAACTCTTTTTTTTTTTGACCAGTAAGGGGATCACAACCCCCGGCACGGTGTGGTCTGCACCACGCTCAGCCAGTGAGTGCACCGGCCATCCCTATATAGGATCCAAACCTGCGGCCTCAGGGCTATCAGCACCACACTCTCCTGAGTGAGCCATGGGGCCGGCCCCACAAAGAACGCTTAAGGCTCAACAACAAAAAAACCAAACAACCTGATTAAAAAATAGGAAAAAGACCTAAATAGACATCTTACCAAAGAAGATATATAGATGGCAAATAAGCATACAAAATGATGTGCCACAACATATGTCACCAGGAAAATGCAAATTAAAAACATCGAGATACCACTACACACCTATGAGAATGGCCAAAATCCAAAATATGATACCACCAAATGCTGATGAGGATGTGGAGCATCAGGAACTCTCATTCGCTGCTGGTGGGAATTTGTATTAGTCCAATTCTGTTGCTTATAACTAAATACCTGGAACTGGGTAATTTGTAAGAAAATGAAACGTATTGCTTATAGTTTCGGAGACTGGGAAATCCAAAGTCCAGGCAACACATCTGGTGAGGGTCTTCTTTGGCAGCGGCTTTACAGCAATGCTGGGGTCTCACTTGGCAGGAAATGGCAGAACAGAGAGACAGAGCTCCTCCTATTCTCTCCTTTCAAACCCCTTCAAACCACACCCACAACCACTATTAAACCATCAACTTAATCACCTCTTCAAGGCCCCACCCTTCAATTATCACAGTAGGATTTGCCATCCTCTCAACATTGTCACAGTGGGAGACAAGTTTCCAATACCTGGGACTTTAGGGAACACAATTTAAGCTTCAATGAGTTTGTGGGGGGGACATTCAATCCACAACAGAATGCGAAATGATAAAGCCACTTTGGTAGACGGTTTGGCAGTTTCTTGCAAAACTAAACATACTCTTACCATATGATCCAGCAATCACACACACTCCTTGGTATTTACCCAAAAAGAGTTAAAAAAAAAAAACTTATGCCCACACAAAAACTGCACATAAATGTTTACAGCAGCTTTATTTATAATTGCCAAAATTGAATGCAACTAAGATGTCCTTCATAGATGAATGGATAAATAAACTGATACATCTGGATGACGAAATACTATTCACTAAAAAGAAATGAGATATCAAGCCATGAAAAGACATGGAGGAACTTTAAATGCATACTATGAAAGAAGCCAATCTGAAAAGGTTCCAACTACATGACATTTTAGAAAAGGCCAAAATACATACACAGTAAAAAGATCTGTAGTTGGCAGGGATTGGGAAGGAGGGAGGAATAAACAGATGGGAGCCCATAAGATTTTTAGGGCAATGAAACTATTCTGTATGATACTATAATGATAAATACAAGTCATTATACATCATGTATTTGCATGAAGTCATAGAATATACACCACCAAGAGTAAATTCTAGAGTAAACTATGGACTTTGGACGATAATGATGTGCAAATATAGGTTCATCAGTGGTAACAAATGAACCACTCCGGTAGGTGATGTTGACAGTGGGGGAAGTCACACATACAAGGGGGCAGTGAGTATATGGGAAATCTGTGAACCTTCCACTCAATTTTGGTGTGAACCTAAAACTGCTCTAAAAAATAAAGTATTTTTAAAAAGAAATTCACAGTAGCCGTATTTCAAGTGTTCAATAGGCCCATGTAGTTAGTGACTACTGTGTCGTACTGGACAGTATAGATACAAATATTTCCATCACAGCAGGAAACTCTTTGGACAGAACTGACCTAGAGGGTAAGGGAAAGAGACTGACCTGGGGTTTGGAAAAAGAGGAGCTACTAACAAGGGCATTTGTCCTACAGCATTTGGTACTTAATTGAAGGATCAGGTGGATTTACCTTTCCGTTTCCACCTGCTCTTTTTTCCCTCCTTGTTGCTGCCACCATCACTGCTGCTGCTGCTGTTCTCAGAACTCTGGGAATCTGACTGACCATCACTGCTTTCTTCTGAACCTTCTGATAGCTCTTTCACCCCATCCGGCACATCTTTCTGAAAATGCAGGCATCCAATTAGGGTTAATTATTACCATTTCAGCAAATAGGAATTAAATTTCTGATACGCAATGTTGCAATCTAATTGCACTGATTAATTTTTAGTATTATTGCTGGTGGGAATTTGTATTAGTCCAATTCTGTTGCTTATAACTAAATACCTGGAACTGGGTAATTTGTAAGAAAATGAAACGTATTGCTTATAGTTTCGGAGACTGGGAAATCCAAAGTCCAGGCAACACATCTGGTGAGGGTCTTCTTTGGCAGCGGCTTTACAGCAATGCTGGGGTCTCACTTGGCAGGAAATGGCAGAACAGAGAGACAGAGCTCCTCCTATTCTCTCCTTTCAAACCCCTTCAAACCACACCCACAACCACTATTAAACCATCAACTTAATCACCTCTTCAAGGCCCCACCCTTCAATTATCACAGTAGGATTTGCCATCCTCTCAACATTGTCACAGTGGGAGACAAGTTTCCAATACCTGGGACTTTAGGGAACACAATTTAAGCTTCAATGAGTTTGTGGGGGGGACATTCAATCCACAACAGAATGCGAAATGATAAAGCCACTTTGGTAGACGGTTTGGCAGTTTCTTGCAAAACTAAACATACTCTTACCATATGATCCAGCAATCACACACACTCCTTGGTATTTACCCAAAAAGAGTTAAAAAAAAAAAACTTATGCCCACACAAAAACTGCACATAAATGTTTACAGCAGCTTTATTTATAATTGCCAAAATTGAATGCAACTAAGATGTCCTTCATAGATGAATGGATAAATAAACTGATACATCTGGATGACGAAATACTATTCACTAAAAAGAAATGAGATATCAAGCCATGAAAAGACATGGAGGAACTTTAAATGCATACTATGAAAGAAGCCAATCTGAAAAGGTTCCAACTACATGACATTTTAGAAAAGGCCAAAATACATACACAGTAAAAAGATCTGTAGTTGGCAGGGATTGGGAAGGAGGGAGGAATAAACAGATGGGAGCCCATAAGATTTTTAGGGCAATGAAACTATTCTGTATGATACTATAATGATAAATACAAGTCATTATACATCATGTATTTGCATGAAGTCATAGAATATACACCACCAAGAGTAAATTCTAGAGTAAACTATGGACTTTGGACGATAATGATGTGCAAATATAGGTTCATCAGTGGTAACAAATGAACCACTCCGGTAGGTGATGTTGACAGTGGGGGAAGTCACACATACAAGGGGGCAGTGAGTATATGGGAAATCTGTGAACCTTCCACTCAATTTTGGTGTGAACCTAAAACTGCTCTAAAAAATAAAGTATTTTTAAAAAGAAATTCACAGTAGCCGTATTTCAAGTGTTCAATAGGCCCATGTAGTTAGTGACTACTGTGTCGTACTGGACAGTATAGATACAAATATTTCCATCACAGCAGGAAACTCTTTGGACAGAACTGACCTAGAGGGTAAGGGAAAGAGACTGACCTGGGGTTTGGAAAAAGAGGAGCTACTAACAAGGGCATTTGTCCTACAGCATTTGGTACTTAATTGAAGGATCAGGTGGATTTACCTTTCCGTTTCCACCTGCTCTTTTTTCCCTCCTTGTTGCTGCCACCATCACTGCTGCTGCTGCTGTTCTCAGAACTCTGGGAATCTGACTGACCATCACTGCTTTCTTCTGAACCTTCTGATAGCTCTTTCACCCCATCCGGCACATCTTTCTGAAAATGCAGGCATCCAATTAGGGTTAATTATTACCATTTCAGCAAATAGGAATTAAATTTCTGATACGCAATGTTGCAATCTAATTGCACTGATTAATTTTTAGTATTATTGCTGGTGGGAATTTGTATTAGTCCAATTCTGTTGCTTATAACTAAATACCTGGAACTGGGTAATTTGTAAGAAAATGAAACGTATTGCTTATAGTTTCGGAGACTGGGAAATCCAAAGTCCAGGCAACACATCTGGTGAGGGTCTTCTTTGGCAGCGGCTTTACAGCAATGCTGGGGTCTCACTTGGCAGGAAATGGCAGAACAGAGAGACAGAGCTCCTCCTATTCTCTCCTTTCAAACCCCTTCAAACCACACCCACAACCACTATTAAACCATCAACTTAATCACCTCTTCAAGGCCCCACCCTTCAATTATCACAGTAGGATTTGCCATCCTCTCAACATTGTCACAGTGGGAGACAAGTTTCCAATACCTGGGACTTTAGGGAACACAATTTAAGCTTCAATGAGTTTGTGGGGGGGACATTTAATTAAGCTTTTCACAAGAACAGAATTCTGTCTCTATAACTCAGATATTATTTACATGTGGTGACTTTTTTTTTTCTTTTTAAATGACTCCCCAACAAAAATATTTACCTTCAAAGTATATACTCCCATTCTACCTGGAACCTTATAGAAGATGCCTTCTTCACCTCGGGAGTTTGTATGCAGCATTGCATTGAGGCATGCAAGAGGGGAAGTCCCACTGCAAAACAAAAAAGATTAAGAACACAATGATTAGTTTCTGTTTCTGAACATCCTATGTAACGACAACTTTAGATAAAATTAATTGGTCACTACTCCTCTGACAAACATATCTTATAAACTATAAAAAGTCAAGCATCCAGAAAGAGATTTCCATGGAGGAAATAGATGTAAAAAATCATTCCCATATATCTAAAAAAAAAAAGTAATTCCTTAATCCTGATCCAGTATCTAACATTTAAGTCAAGAAAAATACAGAAGTAGCACAAACATATTTTGTAAGCATTCTGCTTTATTTAGCACAAGTGGAAAACACACACACACACGCACACACTCTCTCTCTCTCTCTCTAACAATATTAACCCTGTTGCACATTACACCATACCAGACTGAGCCTGAGTTGTGAAACTACCACATTGCCATGGTTTCTTACATTTAAACTTATTATGTGATCATTTAAAAAGGTATTAAGTAGGCTTCTGAATATTTATCTTGTATGTAGCACCTTGGAAATTAAATGTTTATTAATTCTAATACACATTTTCTGGAATTTTAGGTATATAATAAATTATATGTAAAAAAAAAAATTTCCTTTCCAATTATGATCAGATTTCATTTTCCTGTCTTTTTGTACTTATCTAACAAAAGAAATAGCAATAAAAATTATTAACAGACATTGCTGGTTTGTCCCTTTATTACTGGAATGGCACTAATGTTTCACCAGAGCCTAAAGCTGTTTTTTTTAAAATAAGAGTTGTTTTTTGTTTAAAATAATAACTCACATATCAAGAAACAGGAAAGAGAACTGTAAATTAGATGCATGCTTTTTAACATACACCAAATGGAATCACATGTATCAAAGAGTTCAGTATAAAATAATAAATTGCAGACTAGCTTAAAATTGAATGAAGTAATATTTATCTCAGATGGATGATTAAGCATTAGTTTTACTCAAAAGGAATTATAAAATGATAAAGAATAGTATTGAATTATAGAAAACAAAAGTAGTAGGAAAAATATCATTAAAAATCAGGTATTAGCATATGGTTAAGAGCTATAATATCTAAAGATAGTGCTTTAATACTTAAAAACAATGTTCATATATTAAGAAAAATACCAAAAACATCATTAGAGAAAATATTAGAATATTTCAAATAAGAACAAATATAAATAGCAAGCAAACAAATGGAAAATTCGTATGGAAGCAATGAGTTAGTGGTCTAGAGTCTCTGACTGGAGATATGTGGCCCCTCATATGTCTTTTTTTTTCCCTGAAAAAATCTGAGGGATAAGGCAGCTTAATTGTACATTTCCAACTCTTTTCCCTCTCAGTTCTCTGATAGTTCTACTCAATGATCAAAAATAAGCCTACTAGAAGAGGCTGCTAACTATCTTGGGTATACCTAAGATTTCTGAATTTTCTGTTAGGGAGAGCAGGGACATACGTCCACTGTCTTTTGGTACTGTGGAAGTGGTGAGTATCAAACACCGGAGTGAAGACTTGCATCTCCTGCCCCCGCCCAACACAGAGAACAACAACAAAGAAAATAAAGAAAAGCCTTTTGCTGAATAAAGTGTCGAGCATCTCCAGGCTGATTTTTATAATTGTGTTTATCTAATTTGAACATTTCCAAGTTAAAAATACACATAATGCAATTCCAACCAGGATCCCAGAGTTTATATCAAATAAGTACACAAAAATTACCAAGACATTTCTGGGAAGAAAATGACAGGAGACTTCCCTAAGAAGATATTAAAATGTACTTCTAAGTCACTATTATTGAAGCAGTATGTTTCTGCAACAGGATAAATGGGCAAATGAGCAC
The DNA here is from genome assembly GCF_000696425.1 of Galeopterus variegatus. Classification (NCBI taxonomy): domain Eukaryota; kingdom Metazoa; phylum Chordata; class Mammalia; order Dermoptera; family Cynocephalidae; genus Galeopterus; species Galeopterus variegatus. Next base: position 143,337 of record NW_007727558.1, read on the forward strand.
TCATAGACTGTTGATAGAAGAAAACAGAAAATGCAGAAACAGATCATAATAAACTTAAAAGGTACTGTCCGGAGCCATAGAGCCCGGCTGCCTGCCTGTCCGGAGCCAAAGAGCCCGCCCAGCTATTGCCTCGAGGCCTCAGAGCCTTATTTGCTGTTATCTTCTGTCCCTCCCCCTCCTGTGCACTATGGGTGTAGGTAACTTTGCAACTTGCCATAGATAACGGGAATTTTCCATTTACCGGAACAAAAGAGTTGTTTTTTGTTTAAAATAATAACTCACATATCAAGAAACAGGAAAGAGAACTGTAAATTAGATGCATGCTTTTTAACATACACCAAATGGAATCACATGTATCAAAGAGTTCAGTATAAAATAATAAATTGCAGACTAGCTTAAAATTGAATGAAGTAATATTTATCTCAGATGGATGATTAAGCATTAGTTTTACTCAAAAGGAATTATAAAATGATAAAGAATAGTATTGAATTATAGAAAACAAAAGTAGTAGGAAAAATATCATTAAAAATCAGGTATTAGCATATGGTTAAGAGCTATAATATCTAAAGATAGTGCTTTAATACTTAAAAACAATGTTCATATATTAAGAAAAATACCAAAAACATCATTAGAGAAAATATTAGAATATTTCAAATAAGAACAAATATAAATAGCAAGCAAACAAATGGAAAATTCGTATGGAAGCAATGAGTTAGTGGTCTAGAGTCTCTGACTGGAGATATGTGGCCCCTCATATGTCTTTTTTTTTCCCTGAAAAAATCTGAGGGATAAGGCAGCTTAATTGTACATTTCCAACTCTTTTCCCTCTCAGTTCTCTGATAGTTCTACTCAATGATCAAAAATAAGCCTACTAGAAGAGGCTGCTAACTATCTTGGGTATACCTAAGATTTCTGAATTTTCTGTTAGGGAGAGCAGGGACATACGTCCACTGTCTTTTGGTACTGTGGAAGTGGTGAGTATCAAACACCGGAGTGAAGACTTGCATCTCCTGCCCCCGCCCAACACAGAGAACAACAACAAAGAAAATAAAGAAAAGCCTTTTGCTGAATAAAGTGTCGAGCATCTCCAGGCTGATTTTTATAATTGTGTTTATCTAATTTGAACATTTCCAAGTTAAAAATACACATAATGCAATTCCAACCAGGATCCCAGAGTTTATATCAAATAAGTACACAAAAATTACCAAGACATTTCTGGGAAGAAAATGACAGGAGACTTCCCTAAGAAGATATTAAAATGTACTTCTAAGTCACTATTATTGAAGCAGTATGTTTCTGCAACAGGATAAATGGGCAAATGAGCACTCATAGACTGTTGATAGAAGAAAACAGAAAATGCAGAAACAGATCATAATAAACTTAAAAGGTACTGTCCGGAGCCATAGAGCCCGGCTGCCTGCCTGTCCGGAGCCAAAGAGCCCGCCCAGCTATTGCCTCGAGGCCTCAGAGCCTTATTTGCTGTTATCTTCTGTCCCTCCCCCTCCTGTGCACTATGGGTGTAGGTAACTTTGCAACTTGCCATAGATAACGGGAATTTTCCATTTACCGGAACAACCTGCTGTACGGCCAA
>NW_007727558.1:144937-179220 GCF_000696425.1 Galeopterus variegatus
AACAAGGAAAGCATTGGGCCAATGAGTGCAGATCTAAGACTGACTGATGTTCAGGGAAATTCCTTGCCACCCCTTCAGGGAAACCAGAAGAGGGGCCAGCCCCAGGCCCCAAAACAAGTTTGTGGGGCAGTCAACTTTGTTCCACCCTTTACAATATCACCCTATAGCCTTGCCTAAGGCCAGGGACGAGTTGAAACTCGACCCCCTAGATAACTCCTGGAATGGCCCAGATCCAGTTTTGATCTGGGGTAGAGGTTCAGTCTGTGTTTTTTCTCGCACTCATAACTCGGCCAGATGGCTGCCAGAACGGCTGGTTAAACAAGTTGATCATAACTTCTCAGCCAGGGATTAGCTAGATCCCTGAGCATGTCTTTTTCTTTTCTTTTCCACAGGGGTCATGGCAACCAGCATTTTCTTCCTGATTGTTGGTTAATATCCCGTGGGTCGGGACAAGGTACCATTTATATTTAGTAGGAAGAAGACAGAGTCATGCCATGGTCACCTGAGGTTTGATTACTTGGCATTTGTTCTCTCTCCTGGAGACAGTACCTAAAATTTGCTGTGAAACATTCCCTTCCCCATTCTCAGTCATATGATTCAGAGGGACTTAATCCTATGCTCACAGGGGTAAATTCAAACCGGTTCAAACTAATCAGCATTTCCTCATGCACCCTACCCCTCACCCCCAGTCAACAGTGACAGATTCTGGATCAGATACATGACTTAATCAAGGACAACAATCAAAGGGGCTATTTACTTGGACATTTGGGAAAAGAAACTTGCTCTCCAGAAAAGCTTCAGAAAGACACTGTTCTCCTGTGGTATTAGGAAGTAAGGCCTAAAACTTTCATAGTTGTTGTATAACCATGGGGGAAGGATCTGGAATTGAGGTGGAACAAAACACAAGACAGACAGAGGAAGGTCAAGGTAAGGATTGTAAGGAGAAATACAATACCAAAAAGGAGACAACTGAGACGGGGGAGGGGAAGCAATATTTTTTAAAGCAATATTATTTTTGCTACTGTATCAAACCTTGCCTGTAACCAGGCCTATCCTTTGGAATTTTGTTGCGATTTTAAGCCACAAGAAACTGAAAGAGTCCTAAATAAAACAGTTTAATAAATGTGCTGACATATCTCATTGTACATCTGGGGGAGAGCGGTGAAGTGTTCAAAGTATATACAAAAACATATTCCGGGGCCAGCCCGGTGGCGCACTGCTATAGTGCGCCGCTTGGGAAGTGCGGTGGCGCTCCCACCGAGGGTTCGGGAAACTGAAAGAGTCCTAAATAAAACAGTTTAATAAATGTGCTGACATATCTCATTGTACATCTGGGGGAGAGCGGTGAAGTGTTCAAAGTATATACAAAAACATATTCCGGGGCCAGCCCGGTGGCGCACTGCTATAGTGCGCCGCTTGGGAAGTGCGGTGGCGCTCCCGCCGAGGGTTCGGATCCCACATACAGACCAGTTCCCGCTCACTGGCTGAGCGAGGCATGGGAGCAACACCGAGGGCTGCGATCCCGTTGCCGGTCCCGGTCCGGTACGGGGGCGACACTGAGGGTTGCGATCCGTTGCCGGACACGGAAAAAGACAAAAAAAAAAAAAACCATATTCCAAATGGAGTAAAGTCCAAAATGTAAAAAGTAAAAGGTATTAAAAGAAAATATTATAACCTAGAAGATAGGTAAACTTTCTACAGAAGAGAAAAAAGCCCCAAAATCACAAAAGAAACATATTGACTACATTAAAATAAAAATTTCTATACAGAAAAAAAAAAAAAAAATCAACAAAACCATAGAAAATATATGAAGCTGAAACAATGAACTGCAAAACATACAACAGACAAAATATAATAGTCCTAAGAAGAGCTTCTTTTAGGAAAACACAAACCCATTAGAAAAAAATGGATAAATGATATAAGCAAGTGATTCATAAAGCACCAATGTAAATAAATGGCCAATAAACACAGGAAAAGCAGCTCAAACTTAACAGTAGTTAAAGGAAAGCAAATTAAATCAAGATACCATTGGAGTCAAGTCTTGGTTAACAGTCTTATACCAATGTCAATTTCCTGGTTTTGATATTGTACTATATGTACATAAGATATTACCACTGGAGAAAGCTGAGTGATGCATATATGGGACTCTATGTAATATTTGCGATTTCCTGTGAAATTATAATTATTTCAAAAAAAGAAAAATGGACTGATAAAAATCAACGGATGATAAGGTTATGGACAACTGAGCACTCTTATATACCGTTAGGGTAGTATAAACTGTTACCTTTTCCATCATTTCTCTATTCTGCCTTAGGAAAGTAACATGGAAGAATCCATTAAAATTAAAATGTTTGGGACCACTGATCCCACAATCTCACTTGAATCTATCCTATAGGGATATATGTCCAAGGATTTATTCCACCATTGTTAGAAGTGTCAACAATTCTATGAAGCAGGCAGAATTATTACACCATTTTTACAAATGAAGAAACTAAACTATAGAGGTGTTAAATAAGCTGTTCAAGATCACATAGTAATGGGGAAGCTAAGATTCCAGTGAAAAGTACCCTCTTATAACCAAGAAAAGAAAAAACATGTCCAATAACTTCCCTGGTAAGTTTACAAAAATTGATATTCAATTTCAATATTAAGTACCTACTCAGTTTAGGGCAATAAACTATGGTCTGTGGATCCAAAGAGGAGAGTTTTTTTTAGCTCAGAGTCTAACAGGGAAAAACAGACAAGGTAACAAGTAACCATACCACACTGATCACTGCTATTACTATAGACACAGGTCCATAATCCTTGATCCAAAAGCTTTAGGCCAAACGTTTGAGACATAAGAAGTTTTTAGATTTTAGAAAGTGACATGATCTGTGGTAAATTACATAGCATCACCAAGGAAATTAGGGGCAGCATTCCATAACCAAACACAGTGAAACATGAATATTCACTTTAAGTGGGATAAACAAAGATTATGTATATTCTCTTGTCAGTTCAAGAGAACTGGTGTTATCAAATGAGTTTTGGTGATAAACGTATGAAGAAACTTATTTTTTCTAGCATTTGGGATATTATAATTACAGGTAAGAGACTGCAAACCTGTACACATAAAGTGCTTTAAGTCAGAGAGGGAAAAAAAAGAACAATCTGGTGTCTGGGCCTTAGTACCTAGAACAACACAATAAAACAATAAAAAATAGTCTTCAAAGTGAAATCTGAAAAATGAAAGTAAATGGTGAAAGTAATCTGGTGAAAAGATGTGGTAAAACAGTAACTATACAGACACTGTCATAATATTTTCCTTGCAAATCTGGGTATAATGTTCCTTGGAAGGAAACAAGAACATTTGAGAAAGCCACAAGATATACAGAACACTGTACCATTTAAAACAAAATTTAGATTTGATTTCAGGAAAATACAAAAAGCCAGAGAATCCTGGTAGAGTTTACTTTTATGAATACTGAAACAATGGCAGAGGAGTAAAACAGACTACACTGCCCACAAAGCCGGGAATATGCTTTCAAGGGAAGTAGCTCCAGAATTCTATAATTAAATAAAAATAACGACTTGATCAGAGAATCCTGGTAGAGTTTACTTTTATGAATACTGAAACAATGGCAGAGGAGTAAAACAGACTACACTGCCCACAAAGCCAGGAATATGCTTTCAAGGGAAGTAGCTCCAGAATTCTATAATTAAATAAAAATAACGACTTGAAGAAATAAGTCATCATCTGCATGGGTGATAAAACCCTAGTAGTGAGGAGATCAATACCAATATAAAGTCAAGTAAATACAATAAGGGTTAAGTACTGATACCTGAAGAAGATGAAGTAAGAACCACCTCAAAAGATTATGTAACTATCACGAGTCAAGTCAGTTTTCTTGTCCATGCTCAGGAGATTGGTGTTGAAGAGGTAGAGGTTCTTTTAAGGAAAGGAACAAGAGCAGTGCTATAATTTTGTGCTGAATCTACCTCATGTAAAGAAATATACTAATATGTTGTATACACAAGGCCCAAAGAATGGGAAGTGACTTCAATCACACTGCCAATGGCCTTTTTCAGTTCTCTTTGTAGTAAAAGTGTTTCCTCATCAGTAGCTAGTAGGGCTGAGACCTGAAGTCTATAATTTCACCACTTAAATGAAACATTCTTAATCTTAATTTAATAATCTGTAAAATGGAGATAATACTACCTACCTTGTAACATGACTGTGCACATTACAGATAATATATAGAGAGTCAGCCCTCCATATCTGCAGGTTCCGCATCAGCGGATTCAACCAACAGGAAATGGAAAATATTCCGGGGGCAGAAAACCAATAAAAGATAACAATAAAACAATAAAAAATAATGCAAATAAAAAATAATATAGTATAACAACTACTTACATAGCATTTACACTGTATTAGGTTATTAGAAGTAATCTAGAGATGATTTAAAGTATACAGGAGGATGTGTGTACGTTATATGCAAATTCTACACCATTTTATATGAAGGACTTGAACAACTGAGGATTTTGATATCCTAGGTGGGTATTGGAACCAGTCCCCCATGGATACTGAGGGATGACTGTATGTATGTGTATGTGTGAAGTAATTAGAAGCAATCTAGAGATGATTTAAAGTATACAGGAGGATGTGTGTACGTTATATGCAAATACTACACCATTTTATATGAAGGACTTGAACAACTGAGGATTTTGATATCCTAGGTGGATATTGGAACCAGTCCCCCATGGATACTGAGGGATGACTGTATGTATGTGTATGTGTGAAGTATATGTCACAGAGCCAAGACTCAGTAACTTTTGTAGTTACTTTAATCCCAGTCTGGTAGTGTTCCAGTGCTCCCTATCTCAAGTGATAGCAATCCAACCCTCACCTCTATCTATTCTCCACTCTGCCCAGCTAAAATACACCCATGATCATTCTACTCCATACCCTCTCTGCTCTAGCCTACTCTAAGCTTCTTTCCATTTTACAACTTACAATTCCTTTGACATCTTGGCCTTTGCACAACCTAATGTTTCTTCTTGCAATGATAAACCTCACCTCCTTTTTTCCTAGCAAGCTCCAAATTACTCTTTGGATTTCAACCTTAATGTCTGTTGCTTAAGGAAGCTACTTCTATGTTCTACAGAATCTTATTCTTCTCTGAAACACATATCATTTATAAAAACATACACCGTAAGGAAAAAACTTTATCTTAACATCTGACTCCATCATGAGCCAGCCAGATTCAATGGGGTGTGATTTTATCTAAGGTTTTTGGGAAGCAGATTTTCTCTTCTCTTCTGTATTTGAACCCCCAAACACCCAGCTCTAGAGCCTACTGGCAGTCACTTTGCAATCAGGATAGATGAGCCTGCTGAGAATGGAACAAAATGAAGAGAGCAAAGCTGAGGTGCTGATGAAACTGTGAGAACACCTGGATCACGTTTTTGCCTGTTTCATTTTCCAGTTAAATGATGAATTTCCTTCAATGTTTAAGCCAGTATACATTGAGTTTCCTGTTATTTACAACTGAAATTATCTTAACTGATATGAAAGCACCAGGGAAAAAGAACTCAAATTTACAGAGATATGAAAGGGAAACATATGAAAAGTCTAAGAGAATATTCAAAGAAAAACAACTCCTATTAATGAGAAAATATTACCTTTATGAATCAATAATGTATATTAAATGATAATGCAAGAGGAAGCAAGGTGCTACCCAAATCTGTACAAACTAACCTAAGTACTCAGATACTCGGAAACATTTATCTTAATTTTTTTCTAAATCTTGAGTTTCAAGGATAAAGAAAAAAATCAAACTGGGATCTATGCATGAAAAGCCAGTGGCAGACTGAATTACTGTTTTTAATTCATCATTCACTCCCTCATCATGTGACTGTACAGTGTATGAGAGTTAGTATAATATATTTCCCTGACACAAACATGGTGCATTTGCCACAAGACTCGATTTGGTCAATGAAATGATAAAAGACATGACAAAAGCAGAGGCTAAAATGTGCTTGCATTGTTTGGCTTACTGCTGTGATTGCCACAAGAGCAAGACCACTGATTCCAAGAGAATAAGCAAACAATCCACAGCCTAGAGATAAGCCTAGCCAATAGTAACTGAGCCCCAGCTAACCTAAAAACATGAGGAAGAAAAAAAAAAGACTTCTTGTTATAAGCCACTGAAATTTTTTGAGTGTTATACAGCAAAAGTGGCCAAGAAAGCAAGCCCTGTATTGTAGGAAACACCTGCTTTCTTAGCAATACTCAGTGTCAAAAGATAGTAAACAAAGTTTTTCAGAAGTGCAAACAAAAAGTATTATATCTAGCCCAGATGTAATTCAAACAAAGAGACAGCAGAAAACATCCTTAAGCCATAAGATCACCCATAAACTTAAAAATTCTATTTGATGATGAAATCTAGCCAGCAAAGAAATGCACCAAAATTAACAATTCAGAGAAATGTAAATGTTTTCTACTTTTTTCAACTTTCATTTTAAAAATGACAATACGCCTTCAGAATTTTTTATTTTCTTCCTCCACTTCAGAGATTATTTAGAAATTAATACTTTCTCATAGTGAAGAAACTTAAGTCTGGCGATTTTCTTAATTTCTTCAATTAAATGCAGTAAACAGTAGTTAATCCTAGTAAGAGTGTGTCAGGATATTTTCTTCACTGTACATTTTTTTCATTATTGATTGATTTTTTTTGGCTATCAGGTATCACTTTTACAGAACTATTAAATAGTCCAAAAATATATAAATAAACTATTAAAACAAGAAAACTTCTGAAACAGAGCAAAGCTCTTTTTCAAAATCACCTTCTTTATCACAGAACATGCTATTAATAACAAACAACAAAAACGAGAACAGCAGGTAAGAGGGGAAACTGCATACAGATTCAAGTGAAAGATTTCCACTCCAAGAGAAAAGACACATTGAATAGCAGGGTATCTGTTGACCAAGTACAAGAAAACACACTCTCAAAAAGAGAGTCAGAGTCCCAGATGCCAACAAGCAAAACAAAGGATACCTACATGTAACATTCAAGATGAAGAGACAAGCCAAAGATGAAGAAGCTATGAAGATTTAGTGGTTTTAGAATGATTATGTTTATATCATATCACCAACATTTTTTAAAAACTGCATTATATGGTAATGATCTTTAAGGGGAAAATTAGCTCTTCATGTAAATAATATTAATATAAAAGCATTTTTGGCATTTTGGCATGATAACTTGAAAGTCTGTTACATCAAACTATATTTTCCAATAGAACTACATAAGCTTTGCAAACCTGTGATAGAATGGCTTACATGTTAATTTTTTTTTTTTCCTTTTTGTCTTTTTTCGTGACCGGTAACGGGATCGCAACCCTTGGTGTCGCGCCCGCACCGCGCTCAACCAGTGAGCGGACCGGTCTCTATATAGGATCCGAACCCTCGGTGGGAGCGCCGCCGCACTCCCAAGCGCCGCACCCCACTGAGTGCGCCACCGGGCCGGCCCCATTACATGTTAAATTTTACCTTTAATCTACAGTATATTTAACAAAAAATTCATTATGCATCAAATCTGTTTAGATACCTAAGCTAAAGCCTTTGCTTAATGCTGTTCTTTGAGAAATTAAACTGCTACTTATTCTAAGCTATCGATTACGATAGAATTAATAATCCATAGAATAAGAATCCATGAGTCCATACTGATAGAAATAAACAAATCAATGAATGGGGGAGAACTCCAAGCAGGAGAATTCCAACAAAGAAGCACAGAAGCAATGTTGGAATTTTAAAAAATCACCATATGTGGCAACCACCATAGAAGATTTCAGGCAAGTATTATCAATGGATGCTGTGTTAGACAGACCCTAAAATGACCTTCAAGTAGGATACCACTTCCTGGTACTCTCACCCTTTGAGTAACCCCCACCTTGTAGTGTAGGCAGGACCTGTTTCTAACCAATATAAAACAGCAAAGGTGATGGGATGTCCACTTTAGTGACTATTTTACATATAAGACTGCTGTTCTTTCTAGGTGACTCTCCGTTGTTGGCTTTGAGGAAGCATGTGGCCATGTCGGAGGGGCCCACATGGCAAACAACTCAGGACAGCCTCTAGACAACAGCCAGCTGCTAACTGAGGCCCTCAATCTGAAAACCCATAAGAATCTGAATCCTGCCAACAACCACAAGAGCTTGGAAGCAGATCATTTTCCCATCAAGCCTTCAGATAAGAACTCAGCCCTGGCCAATACCTCGATTGCAGCATTGCAGAGGACCTAGAAAAGCCATGCTCTAACTCCTGATGCAGGGAAACTGAGATAATAAATATATGTTGTCTTAGGCTGCTAAGTTTGTGGTAATATTGTTAAGCAGCAACAGATAACTAATAATGAGATACTAAAATTAGTGGGCAAAGGTACAATGAAAAACAAGATTATTCACATAGTCTCAAATTACAAGGCGTCTTCAAAAAAGTTCATGGAAGGATTCGTATTATCTTTTAATTCCATTTTTCCGAGCGTTTTTTGAAATACCTTCGTATCTCCCCCAAAATACATTAGTTACAATGGGGGGAAAACGTACCTTTACAGTGGAGATACTTGGCAGACACTGCGTAAACCAAGTGATCAAAGTTATCATCACCAATACTGGGGTAAATTCAAATCATGTGCTTCCTGATGTGATGCAGTAAAAACAACATGTCAATTTTGTGATCTTTCTTTCCAAAAATACACAATCTGACTATAACCATGAGAAAACATCAGACATAACCAAGTTGAGGTACAGTCTATAAAATAGCTGGTCTGCAGTCTTTAAAAATGTAAAGGTCATGAATGACGAAGACTGAAAAATGATTCCAGATTAAAGAAGACTAAAGATGCATGAAAACTAAATGCAAATACAACATGTGAACCTGGATTAGGACATCAGTAGAAGAATTACCAAATTTGAATAAAGTCTATTCATTAAATAATACTGTGTCAATGTTTATTTCCTATTATTTAACTACTTTGATAGTTAGACTGTGGTTATGAAAACGAATGCAGTTGCCTTTAGAAAATACACTGTGAAGTATATAAGGTGAATGAGACATCATGCTTACATTTCAGAAATACACATACATAGAAAGATGGATGGATGGGTACTGGCATTATATCTACCATTATATATGAAGGATCTTATTGGGTGATCATTAGATACCATGGTAAGGAAATCTGGGGGCATCTTTTCTTTCCTCTTTGTGATTTTCTGCACTGTCTAAATTTTCCAAAATAACCTTGCAACAAATTACCTTTGATTATTTTTGATCTCCTCATTGGCATTCCCTGCTGCAACCAAACTAAAGAATCTTAATACAATGAACTTTTACTATCCATCCTCAAAATTCACCAGTGTCCTCCAATATTTATTACCCCCATTTCAAACCTTTGATAAAGAGCTTTAAGGGACTTCATCAGTCTAACTTTTTAATCCTAGAGATATTCTCCCTTTGCAACAGCAGATTACTCTGCCTGATGCCTACTTTAATCCCCAATCTCTTGTTCATTTTTCACTACTCCCTCTTAAAAACTACCCTTGTCAAAACCAGGCCTTAATCAGCTTCCCTAACTCTGGCTGAACTATTATGCACTCTATATTTATCCTTCAAAGCTCAATCCCTTGAATTTCAATAGGATTAAATAATAGACTCAGACTTTCAAGGTTAAAAGAAATGTGGGAGTTACCTTGTCCAGTTCTCCAAACATGCTTGAATGCCCTCATTTCAAGTCAGTTTTAAAAGTGAGGATATAATCAATTTATGGTCAATGTAACCACAACCTTCAACTCACATGGTATATACCTACTCATACATCTATCTACACACTTACATACAACATACAAGTACTGTAATTATTGTTCATATACAAACTCTCAAAATTCAACACCATATAACTTAAAAACCAAAAAAAAATTTTATGGCATATATACCTGCCTTTATAAACAGAGCACACAGAACAATACTGAACTAAACTCTTACACTGGAAAACAGTGAGTTTAGAAATTACCAAACTAATAAAAGTGATGGTAGATTTTAAAATTCACTGAAAATTTGTGTATTCCTATACTCTTTCAGTAAAATCTTCTGCTTTCCCTTGATCATATTACCTGCAATTCCACCAAAAATAAATTCATTTGGGTTAACAACTAATCTCCATTAAAATATATATGCAGCTTTTCAATTTAAAAGTTTAATTTAAAAAGTAACATGTATGATGTTACTCATCAAAGTAGGACTTGTCCATACTTTAATGAATTGATTCTTCAAACTGTTTTCCTACCAAAACATACCATCAAACAAATGGGAATGAAATCACTGGAGACAGGGGGAAAGGATGTCAGGAAAACTTTTAAACAGGCATTTTTTGGAAAGGAGGCCTAGCTGGGGCCCCAAAATGAAGTTCTTTTTTTTTTTTTTAAGATGACCGGGAAGGGGATCTTAACCCTTGACTTGGTGTTGTCAGCACCACGCTCTCCCAAGTGAGCTAACCAGCTATCCCTATATAGAGATCCAAACCTGCAGCCTTAGTGTTATCAGCACCACACTCTCCCAAGTGAGCCATGGGCTAGCCCTCCAAAATGAGGTTCTAGACCAATAGAAGAGTAGAGGGGCACAGAACAAATAAGGAGACTGATCTAGGAATAGCCTAAAGAAGGAGGCCATAGAAATAAAAAAGATTCCTGGAAATTTTGCTTGTTTATACTCTCTCCATCCTCTTAACACTTCACTGTAAATATTCACTCTCTTTATCATCCCATTACTGTCTTTATTTCCACTACTGTCTTTTGAAAAGCATGGTTTGTTCACTAGCAGTAACAAGTAAGCAAAACAGTTTCTTTTTTTTTTTTCCTTTTTGTCTTTTTTACTGACCGGTAACGGGATCGCAACCCTCGGTGTTGCGCCCACACCGCGCTCAGCCAGTGAGCGGGAACCGGTCTCCACATGGGATCCGAACCCTCAGCGGGAGCACCACCGCGCTCTCAAGCGGCACACTCTCCAGTGCGCCACCGGGCCGGCCCGCAAAACAGTTTCAAATGAAAGAAAGGAGTCCACTGATTCTATGTTCTATTTTTTAAGCAAATACATAGAATATCAAGGTTTAACTTTATTTAGATTAGGTAATCACAAACTACTGGTATAAAAGGACCTTGCAGAACATCATAACTTTTCACCTAAAGAGAAACAGAAAACAGTTCATTAAGATCCTTGCCCAATCTCCAATCTCCTGGATCCTACTCAAAAGTGAGGCAGCAGAAGCAGCACTTATGTTTTAGAGTTAGACTGATGTGGGTTCAAGTTCTATCACTTACTAGCTACGCAATTTCTTTAGCTACTTTAATGTCTTTATTTATGAGACAAAGACTTCACAGGTTTATTTAAAGTTTATTTCATACTCATGAAGTACCTGATTACCATCTTAGTAAATGCCATTTCTACTACTAGTTCATGATAGCATCTGGCTTTTCAATCTTATGAGGAATAGGTAATAAAAAGAAAAAAATAAACTTTAAGAGAAACAGAATGCTCCTCCATTTTTTGTAAGAAAGGTTACCCTGCAACTACTACATATAAAGAAATATCAAATGCTTTTATTTCTGCTAATCAGAATACTAACATTCCTTAACTGGCTGGATCAAATTCCTAACACAGTGTATATGTCTCTGAACCAAAGAGAGAGGGTTGCATACGAGTGCCTATTATTTGGGGTAAAAAGAGTAATGAGGAAAACAGAAACTAAAAACTGAATACTTGTGAATATATACTATAAGCATAGTTCTGAAAGAACAGAGCTGGAGAGAGAATAAAATTTAACAGATTTGATTAAGTACATCAAAAGACAGAAATTTGTAGTAATTTTATATTTGTCCTATTTGATATTTTTTGATTTAGCAATACAGTTTATGTATCTAAACAGCTAGTATTATTACAATAATTTTCTGCTTTTGAACAAGAACGATCAGTATTGACGTAGCCATTTATGTTGAGATTCAGAGTTTTGAAGTAGGTTAATCCATTAATTTTACCAACTCCTGGCATTTTCCAACTCAGAAAAATAAGTAAGAGTTATGGTAAATCTTAGGAGATTATTATGTGGCTTTGGCTGCAAGTTATCTTCCCTCAAGCCTCAAAAATAAACACTAAGATAGGAGAGGCCAGGTGGCACCAGCAAATGGGATCAGACCACAAGAAGCAGCCCAGCCTATGAAGCCTCTCTGTCTTCGTGGGCCTGAGACTACTACCCCTTTCTCCTGTCCCCAAGATTCTGAGCAGCCCAGTGGCTCAAGCAAGGGAGGTCCTGCCACAAGTACCTGGCCCCAGAAGCCTCTCTGTCCCCAGAGACTGAAGACTCCCTTTTTTCTACACTTAGAGGCATCAGGCAGCTTAGCTTGTGAAAACTCCCTTCACTTCCTCAGACAGAAGCAGCAGAAAACAATGTTTTACTGTGGTACCAGTGAAACAAGCAGACCAAAATAGTACTGCAAAGGATCTGAAAATTAAATTGTTATTGGAACCACAACCCACCAAAGGAGTCTAGGACCTGCATGGTAAACCTAAGCATGGTGACTGCCTGCTTAAATAAAAAGTTTAATAGGACCCAACATCTCCTAACATAATAGCGAAAATGTCTACAATTCAATAAAAAATCACCTGTCATACCAAGAACCAGGAAAATCACAACCTAACTATGATATGTCCATGTCATGGACTACTGTTCAGAAATAAAAAGGAATGAACTACTGAGACAAATTGGGAGGAATCTCCAGAGAATTACACTGAGCGGGGGAAAAAAATCCAATCCCAAATGGTTATGTACTGTATGATTAAATTAATATAAATTCTTTTTTTTTTTTAAAAGATGACCGGTAAGGGGATCTCAACCCTTGGCTTGGTGTTGTCAGGACCAGGCTCAGCCAGTGAGCAAACCGGCCATCCCTATATAGGATCCGAACCCGTGGCCTTGGTGTTATCAGCACCGCACTCTACCGAGTGAGCCACAGGCCGGCCCTATATAAATTCTTAAAATGACAAAATTATAGAAATGGCAGACAGATTAGTGGCAGACAGAGGTACTAGGAAAGTAGGTGTGGTTATAAAAGGGGGACACAAGAAATACTCCTGTTGAAACTGCTTCTGTATCTTGTCATGGTGGTGGATACATGAATCTATACATATGATAAAACTGCAACCACATCCACATCCACACGTGCACACATGCAACTGAATATCAGTAAAATCAGGCAGACTGTATCAAAAGCCATATTCTAGTTGTTCTACTATACTACAGTTTTGCACAATGTTACCATTGGGAGAATCTGCATAAAGGGTTATTTCTTACAACTGCTTGTGATGCATGTTTTTCTACTGTACCCTAATTTTCTACAAAGAGCAATGTAGTGAACTAGTTGTTTTTGCCTGGCCAATATCCATTCTCTCTTCTTCCGAAAAGAATGCTCAATTTTGCTTTGGGAAACTATGCTGTATCCCATTGGAAACAGTCTTGGTAGGACTGTCAATCAAGATGTCTCACCATCCCTGGTCCCTGGAACACCCAAGCTCACTCACTCTTCTTAATTTTTAACCTTCAGTGGAACAGATGAAGACTAATTTTATCCCAGCTGCAGTGCCTTGAGGAGACTATCCATTAGCTCTAGCTACTTGATCTCTGAAGCTGCCTTTGTTCTCTTAATTTCACAACTTGTTTCTTTCCTGTGAGCCTGTGAGATACCCCACATTTTTCAAATAAATCTCATTTTGCTTAAGTTATTCACATCTGGTTCCTATTATTTGTACCTAAAGAACCCAACCAAATATACACTCCTTTCGAACAAAACTAATACATCAAAAATTTACCTAGCTTTTAATTCTAAAGAACCCAACCAAATATACACTCCTTTCGAACAAAACTAATACATCAAAAATTTACCTAGCTTTTAATTAAATTTTAACTTTGTAAGACCTTAATTAAGCTTTCTTCCATAAAATGTTGTCCAAAAACGCATAGGTTCTTATAAATGAACTAATGGGGCACAAATTTAACTGGAGTCAAAAAGATTGACTAAGAAGCCAAGCATGCCATGTCCACATGACATGAAAATCCATGAATATGATTCCTGTTCTCAAGTCACAAATGCAAGTTGAATATTAACTATAATATAACATGGGAATTGCTATAACAGAGGTGTATCTACAATGCTATACCAAAACAGACAAAAGGCCAAGTCAGTAAAGGATCCAGACTATGAATTTTAACCTGCTCTGGCTTGGTTTTTATCATTCCCCTAGAGGATTTACCAATATTTTCTCTAATTCTCAAGTCACAAATGCAAGTTGAATATTAACTATAATATAACATGGGAACTGCTATAACAGAGGTGTATCTACAATGCTATACCAAAACAGACAAAAGGCCAAGTCAGTAAAGGATCCAGACTATGAAGATTTAACCTGCTCTGGCTTGGTTTTTATCATTCCCCTAGAGGATTTACCAATATTTTCTCTAAATCTATCAGAGCATAAACATACATTTTCAATCTTATAGCCATAAATCAAAGGTTAATATACATGTTTCAAATCCCTTAAATATTTTCATTATTAATCTGTGGAATACTAAGTATCCCAATACTAGTAAGTCAAGTGATAATTTTAACAAACTTAATGTAGACTGGGTTTCTAAAGTTATGACCAAACAATGATTACAAACAGCAAGAACAAAAAAGGCACATTAAGCAAATAAACATTTACATAATAATATCACTATTATTTAGTTTCTGGACTAATTATTTAGTTTTATAAGGTAAAAATCATGCATCCAAAGGTAAGTCCAATTAAACTTGCAAAAGAGTGCTTTATAACTGCATAATACTTCTTTAGAATAAAGTAATACTTCTTACCTTCTGGAGTTGGAATCACCCCAAGAAAATGAAAGGAAGAAAAAAAAAGTTTTTTAATTTTTCTTTACAAAGCAACAATAAAGCCAAAAAACAAACTGTGCCTTCCCCGCCCCCCAGCAATATCCACAATTTATCAAATTAGCACTCCCCCATTTTGCTACATAAAATGTTAATTTCTTCTTTAAATTTTACAAATTAGCCCAAAATATCACTGTCTAAAAATACACAAATTAGTTCAGCTAAATAGTCTAAACCACTTTAGGAAACAGTTGCAGTTACCTTAATTATGTGGCAGTAAAACTACTAGGGCAGTTTAGAGTTAAACGTGGATACAATGAATATTTCCCATTCTTTAATATTCTTCCCATGCATTTCAATTTCAAGGAGCCATCATAAAGCCATCAGCTATGGACCCTAATGTTTATTAGCTTCCCTTTGATCCATAATGGAACTCATTATGAATTTGAATAACAATAGATAAGAATACTCTTTTCTGTCAATACCCAAGCATTTTGTTTCTGGTTTTTTGTTTTTTCATTATTAATCCTTTCTGACATCCCTACCAGGTTTGTGGGCTTGAAAGCAAACTGCAACTAGTAGAAAAAGAAGATGCAAGCTTAACCACAAAGGTATCTGACAATTTTAGGTAACTTTGGTATCAACTTAATAAACAATATTCTTCGTTCTTAAACCAAATTCTAAAGAAATCACTTCAAGGCAATTCAGCTTGGCAAACAGCCAAATAATCTACTCTGCAGGTATAATGATTTCTCCTGAAAAGTAGTAAAGAATGTTAACTTCATTCCCCTTGCTATACATGCTTGCAAAAGCAGAGGTGGGGAAAAACTGGATGCTCTGATCAGTTTTTGGTATGAGGTGAGCTAAAACATATAATCTTTTTTTTTTTTCCTTTTTGTCTTTTTTCGTGACCGGTAATGGGATAGCAACCCTCGGTGTAGCGCCTGTACCGCGACCGGCAACGGGATCGCAACCTTCGGTATTGTGCCCGCACCACGCTCAACCAGTGAGCGGACCAGTCTCTATACGGGATCCGAACCCTCGGCGGGAGCACCCCCACACTCCCAAGCGCCACACTCTACCGAGTGCGCCACCGGGCCAGCCCTAAAACATATAATCTTAAATACCATGTAAGAAAGATTATTTTGTTCATAAATAAATGTATAGCTGAGCCCTCCCCAACCAAACACGGATCAAAAATAGTTCAACCAACCCGAATCAAACATATTCCTCAAAAAATGGACAGTTTTGTCTGTACTGAACATGCTTAGATTTTTTTTGTCATTCCATAAACAATACAGCATAACACCTATTTACACAGCATTTACATTGTATTAGGTATAATATGTAATCTAGAGATGACAAAGTATACAGGAAGATGTGCATAGGTTATATGCAAATACTATGCCAATTTATATGAGACTTGAGCATCCATAGATTTTGTTATCTGTTAGGGATCCTGGAATCAAACTCCTACAGATACTGAGGGACATCTGTATTAGTATTAATCAGATGTGACTGGGACTCCCCCAAAGAGATAAAATTTCAATCTAGCAAATGTTTATCGAGCATGGTCTTTGCTGGATGGTTCCCAGAGTTCTTTACAATCCCAACCCTAATGGAGCTTATTCCTTTGCTTGGGATAGAAGACTGAAACATAAGAAAAACTCCTTGGTAGATAACAATATTGAGCTCTGCAAAACAACACATAGAGATCTATTTAAACACTGCTTTTGTAAAATATATTGATCCTTTCAGAAGCCAACTTATTATAACTGCTGAGACTTTTATTTCAAATTCTTCCAGAAAGCAATCTGTAATTACGTAGCTATCAAACTTATGTTGTTATTTGTCTGCACACAACCTAAGTTTGATTTGAAAAGTAATAGAGCAAATATACTAATCAGAAGGGTAGAGACAACTATAAATGTCAAGGCAGTATGGTATACTGAAAAGGGCAAAACCCAGCATGACCCTGGCCAAGTCTCAATTTCTATGGGCCTTAATTCTTCAATAGTAAGATGAGATGTAACTATAATATTTTTTCCAAGTATCTTTTCCAGCTGTAACATTCTACAACTGAAATAACATGGCTGATACGGGAAAGAGGTGAAAGAGGGAGGAAAGAGGATAAGGAAAGCAATAGAGATTACCCATTTTAGAGTACTGGTAATCAGAGGCATCATGTTGTAATACAACTAGATGAACTTCACTAGCAAAGAATGTGTGTGCGAGTCATTTGCTTGTCCCCAAATTTGCTACTCAGTGTGTGTTCTGTCAAAATCAGTGCTTAATGTATATGTTTAGTTGCTATATTTTTCATAATAAGCCAGAATATGCAAATTGCACACACATCTATTAAGTACATACATGTTCAAGTTATAAAATGCCTTCGAATTGTTTAAAAACAGCCTGGGGTGAGGAGAACTATTTATAATTTATGATAGAGGATGCATACTTTTGTATTAGTTTGGAATTTTCCAGGAGTAAAAATTTATATTTAAAAATAAAATGCCTTCGGGGCTAGCCAGTTAATTCAGTTGGTTAGAGCACAGTGTCATAACACCAAGGTCAAGGGTTCAGATCGGCCACAGTTGAAGCCAAAGCAGCTGGAGGGGACCATGGCCAACAATGAGTGTACCTGAATTGCCATCAAGCCTGATGGGGTCTGGTGAGGTCTTGTGGGAGATATCAAGTGTTTTGAGTAGAAGGGATTCCACCCTGTTAGTAAGGATACTCATGCAGACTTCTCCATAGTGGGGTAAAAACAAATGTCTGGACACCTGGGAACTCTTCAGTGGCCTAGCATCTTAGCTGAATCTTGGGACAAAGCAAGTAACTTGGGACTTTTGAAATTGTCTCTTTTTTCTTTTAGCAATACAGAGTTCCACATATTACTGCAGCACTGTAATTTCTGACTAAGAGGGCATGTTTGAGCTCCTGGTCTTGAGCTTCCAGAGCAGATAATTTTTTTTTTTTCCTTTTTGTCTTTTTTTGTGTCCGGCAACGGATCGCAACCCTCAGTGTCGCGCCCGTACCGGACCGGGACCGGCTACGGGATCACAACTCTCGGTGTTGCTCCCACACCTCGCTCAGCCAGTGAGTGGGAAGCGGTCTGTATGTGGGATCCGAGCCCTCGGCAGGAGTGCCACCGTGCTCTCAAGCGGCACACTGTAGCAGTGCGCCACTGGGCCGGCCACTACATAGAATTTTTAAATGCACATGTTTTGAAACCATGCTTACTGGTAAATTGCCTTCACTTAAGTATGGTATATTTTGACTACTGTAAATAGCTTCAAATCTGTAAAATGACAGATAACATGTACCTTTAGTGCTGATTGTTTCTTTCTTCTTCAAAACATCGTTAAGAAAGTATACAGGCAAGCAGTAGGTAGGGAGAAAATATTTCCCAAAACACATACCTGACAAATGACTGCTATGTAGGAAACATAAAGAAACTGCTACCATTCAGTAATAAAAAGATACATACATGATTTTTAGATACAAGTGGTGCACTGTAGCAGTGCGCCACCGGGCCGGCCCCAGAGCAGATAATTTTAGCGAACTTTATTTTTCCCCATTTGAGGCAGACTGTTTATCAGCAATTACAAACCACTTAGTGTCTAGCATAGATTAGACACCATAGGAGCATGTGGGGGAAAAACCATGGTTTTGCCTTTGGGGAAGCCTTCCTGAAACAGCAGAGAGCAGACACACCTGCAAGACAGTTACAAAGCAATCTTTCAATAAATGCAAAGGACTGATTGGCCAAGAACACTTTTTCAAACATATCCAAGAGATGAGAATTCAAATTGTCAAATCAAATAAATTAGGGGACAATATTTTTCCCATTAAAGGAATCAACTTTGGACCCTCCTTAAAAAAAAAAGGCTCGGATCCCTATACCAGCCAGCCGCCAAAAATAAAAAAAACTTGTCTTCAGTACCTGACTTATAAACCTAAACTTCTAACAAATGTGAAAATTATTATCACAAAAGGAAAAGGGTGAATTTCTAGAGTCTACAACACAGCAGGAACTATTTACTCATCTACGTCCAAAACAGGCATTAGATACTAACCTTGCTACCTTTTAACTGCTATCTTGACATTTGTAACAAAACCACTTCCCCACCCTTGAACTTGAATACCTCCTTATCCCTCATGAAATTCAAAACCTTTTGGCAGGGGAGGAGTGTCCACAATATCCCCTCGATTAATTCTTAATTAATCAACCTCTTCACATTACCAGTTTATCTCTCAGTTCTTATTCATTACAGTAAATGGCAGCTGTTCAATCAGGAAGCCTAGAAACCATTTTTTACTTCCTCCTCTTTCACTTCCCCCATTTAATCTATCAGCAAGTCCTGACCACTTTACCTGAAACGTTTATCTCAAATCTGTCTATTCTCTCCAGCTCCATTTACCTTAATCCAAAGCACCACACCTTGTCTAATCTACAGCAATAGCCTCCTTAATTCCTTCAGCTCACAACTGTCAGTTTGTTCTTCATAAAGTAGCCCATATGCTTTATGTAAAATATAAACCAGATTACATATCATCATCTTATTGTCAAATGCAAATGTCTGAAGTAGGTGTATTATTTCCCTATGAGGACTGACTACACATTTGGACAGGGCAATGCTTAAACATTTAATCATGCCAATGGATTCACATCGGTTTGTTGTGGTCTATTCATATCCATTTACTTATTGGGTAGGAACCAAGCTCCAATTCTGGGACTAGTCAACATTGAGGTTCCAAATACCTAGTCATAAAACACTTGTGTTAAATGGCCTACAGAAGACTATTTGTGATACGGGCCGGCCCGGTGGCACACTGTGCTAGTGCGCCGCTTGGGAAGCGCGGAGGCGCTCCCGCCGAGGGTTTGGATCCCACATACAGACCGGTTCCCGCTCACTGGCTGAGCGAGGTGCGGGGGCAACACCGAGGGTTGCGATCCCGTTGCCGGTCCTGGTCCGGTACGGGGGCGACACTGCGGGTTGCTATCCGTTGCCGGACACGGAAAAAGACAAAAAAAAAAAAAGAAGACTATTTGTGATAAATTCCCTTAATTGCACTTTAAAAATAACTGGAAAACAAAGGCTAAGCCAAAATCTAGAGTTCTATTCTATGCCAAACAAATGATTCTGACTTGAAGTTTGTGGCTTAATTGTAGAAGTTTGCAGGAATTTAAAGCTCAGTCCAATTTCACAATTTTAAACTGATTTGGACTTCTGGTACTGGTGAGGACAGAGCAAGCCAATCACAGCCTCCCCACCCCGCAACTAGTTACAACTAAAATCTCGGGGGCGGGGGGGGGAGAAATACATATATATAAAATCTCTGGACAAAAATATAAAAAGCAACTTCTCACAAAAAAACCTTGTATGCAAATGTTTGTAGCAGCATCATTCATAATAGCCCAAGATGTCCATAAATGGATGAATGGATAAACAAAATGTGGCATATGAATACAATGGAACATTATTTGGCAATAAAGGAATTAAGTATTGATAAATGCTATAACATGAATGAACCTTCAAATCA
The DNA here is from genome assembly GCF_000696425.1 of Galeopterus variegatus. Taxonomy (NCBI): domain Eukaryota; kingdom Metazoa; phylum Chordata; class Mammalia; order Dermoptera; family Cynocephalidae; genus Galeopterus; species Galeopterus variegatus. Next base: position 165,434 of record NW_007727558.1, read on the forward strand.
TTATGCCAAGTGAAAGAAGCCAGTCACAAAAGATCACATATTGTACGATTCCATTTATATGAAATGTCCAAAATATGCAAATCTAAAGAGACAGAAAGTAGATTTGTGGGGCTGAGGGCACTGGAGGGGGACAGTGGCAGGTAATGAATATGGGGCTTCTCTTTGGGGTGATAAAAATGTTTTGGATGAATATACTAAAATCCACTGAACTGTCACTTTAAAATGGTGATTTTCACAGTATGTTAATTATACCTCAATTTTTAAAAAGCAACTACTTAAAACACTAAAAATTAAGAAAGCTGGTATACTGAGGATAGAAGTCAAAACCTCTTCATAAGCAGGCATGCGGACTTTGTCCTTGGCTTCTGCAAGGTAATCACTAGGACCTAGAAAAGCCTTGGGCTAGCCAAAGAGTAACAATGTGATTCAGAGAGGGTGCTCTGAGCCACTCAACATGATTTAGGGTAGGGTCTTGGGTCACTCAGTGTCAGTCGACCTCTGGAGGATCTGGAAACTGGAAACTGAGATCAGCCACACAGGCAATCAATCAGTCATGCCTATATGATGGAACTGCAACAAAAACTCTAGACATAAAGACTTGAGTGAGCTTTGCTGGTTGGCAATATTTTGTGCATACTGTCACATATTGATGCCTATAAAGTAATGCTGTCCTGAGTCCAGGGGCTGAGGATGGCTGGAAGTTCTGTGTTTGGCACTTTACCTTGACTCTGCCCTCTATGTCTCTTCCCTTCCATAACCACGTGTACAATGACTTTCAGTGAGTTATGCAAGTCCTTCTAAGCCTTGAGAGTACTCCTGGGGACCCCTGAAATATGCAGTTGGTCTAATAAGTGAAGGCAGTCATGTGGACTGTTCCCTCTAACTTCACAGTTTGCTAAACTCTAAATTCTCACAGAATGAGAGATTTTTCTCTTACCACTTTGGCTAAAAGGCAGGTCCTAGTTGGACAGATATACTACTTCAGTCCACAGGCAATAGTCTGAGAGAAGCCCTGTCTTTCTGACCAGAAGACAGGAAAAAAGGGCCCTGCAGGTGATACAGTGTGGAGGAAAATTCCAGAGAAAAGATAACTGGAGAAGGGAATCCCCTAACACCTACCTAAGGCCTGGGCTCACCCATGAGCTGTGCATGCTTGGGACATCCTCAGCTAACACAGCAAAGACTTTTAGAACTAAACCACTGCTCAAGTCTCAAACTAACCTGGAATGGCACATGCATGGGGCAGACCCAAAACGGCAGAGCAGAGACTTTGAAAACTGAACTGACAATTGGACCAACACCTGTAGAAGGTAACAGAATATGTACTCTGAAGACAATTGGATTTATTGCCTACCTAAAAAAAAAAAAAGAAATCAACATTCTCCAGAGGTTTTTAACAGAGAAATACAGCCTAGAAAACATAATATTCAAAATTTCCAGAATACAATCTTAAATTTCTTGATATATGCAGATCCAGGAAAATAAGAGGAACTCATAAAGGAAAGGATAATCAACATTTGCCAATCCTGAGATTACCCAGAGGTTTTAGTTATCAGATGAAAACTTTAAAGCATTTATTATAACTAAACTCCATGAAGTAAAGATAAATGAACCTGAATTTAATGGAAAGAAAAGTTTTCAGCAGAGAAATATCAACTATTAAAAAATAAAGAACAAAATAAGAATTTTAGAATTAAAAGATACAATAGAAATAAAAAATCTCACTAGATGGGCCCAATACCTGAATGGAGATAATAGAAAAAAGAGCCAGGGAATGTGAGGATAGAGCAACAGAAATTATCCAATCTGAAAAACAGAGAGAAAAAGATTGGGGAAAAAATATTCAGAGACCCAGGGAACTATGGTAAAATACTAGAAGGTAATCATGTTGTTGGACTCCTAGAAGAAGAGAAAAAGTGTAATGAAGAAAAAAATACTTGAAGAATGACTGAAAACTTGCCAAATTTGGCAAAAGGCATAAAAGCTACAGATTCAAGAAGCTCAGTGAATGCTAAACAGATTAAACATAAAGAAACCCATACCTAGACACATTAAAATCAAACTGCTGAAAACTAAACATAAAGAAACTATCTTGAAAGAACCCCAAGAAAACAATTACATTACTTACAGAACAATGATTCACATGCCCATGGATTTCTCATCAGAAACCATGGGGGCCAGGAGGCAGTGGAGAAATACTTTAAAAGTACTAAAAGAAAAGGATTGTCAACAAAGAGTTCTATATCCAATGAAAACATCCTTCAAAATGAAGGCAAAACAAACAAAAAAAACCATTCTCAGATGAAGGAAAATTAAGAAAATTCATTATAAATAGACTTGCTCTAAAAGAAATATTAAAAGGAAGTTCTTCAGACTTAAGGACAATGATACTAGAGAGAAATTTGGAACTTAACGGATGAAGGAAGAACAAAAGTAATGGTAAACATCTTGGTAAGCATTGTCTTTGAATTATCTATGACTACAGAAAATTAATAACAGTGTTTGGTGGGGTTTTCCATGTATGAGTGTTAACACATATGACAACTACAACATAAAGAGAATGGATAAAGGGACCTAAATGGTTTTAAAGCTCTACATTTTATCAAAGGTAGTAAAATATTAACTCCAAGAAACTTGTGAAAGGTTTGGGATGCACATTATAAACTCTAGAGCAACTACTAAAAATAAACGAACAAAGACAGAGTCAAAAAGCCATGCATAAGACGTAACACATATGACAACTACAACATAAAAAGGATGGGATAAGGGACCTAAGGGGTTGTAAAGCTTCTACATTTTATGTATGGTAGTAAAATATTAACTCCAAGAAGTCTGTGAAAGGTTTGGGGCATATATTATAATCTGTAGAGCAAACACTAAAACAAACAGATATTGTCAAAAAGGCAATAAATAAAATGGAATACTACAAAACACTCAAATAATTCAAAAGAAGGCAGAAGAGAGGGGACAGCAAAATGATAAATGAGGGAAAACCAGAAAACAAATAAATAAAATGTGAGAATAAATCTAATCAGGTCAATACTCAGATTGTTATCTTCAAAAATCTGCTTCAAACATATAAAGACAAAGATAAGTTAAAAAAATGAAAAAAAATACCACACAAAATTAATCAAAAATGGCTCTATTAATACCAGACAAAGCAGACTCCAAAACAAAGAATATTACTAAGGATAAATAGGGTCATTATGTAACGATAACAGGGTTGTACGTGCACCTAACCACAAATATTCAAAATACATGAAGCAAAAACTTAAAGAACTGAAGAGAAAAATAGATAAGAGACACAATTATACTTGGAGACTTTAATACCTTTTTTCAATAATCAACAGAACAAGTAGACAAAAAATCAACAAGGATATAGAAGCCCTGAACAACACTAGTAACCACTGATAGGCAGAAAACACATACACATTCTCTCTCTTTTTTTTTTTTTCCTTTTTGTCTTTTTTCATGACCGGCAACGGATCGCAACCCTCAGTGTCGCGCCCGTACCGGACCGGGACCAGCAACGGGATCACAACCCTTGGTGTTGCGCCCACACCTCACTCAGCCAGTGAGCGGTCGGTCTGTATGTGGGATCCGAACCCTCGGCAGGAGCGCCGCCACGCTCCCAAGCAGCGCACTGAAGCAGTGCGCCACCAGGCCGGCCCACACATTCTCTTCAAGCACTCAAGGAACATTCATGTACAGTAAGGAAGATAGACCATAACCTGAGTCATAAAATAATAAAAATTTAAGGACAAAAACAATAGAGAAAAACCAATGAAACAGAAATCTGGTTTCTTTAAAAAAAAAAAAAATCAATGAAATTGACAAATCTCTAGCAAAACTGACAAAGACAAGATAGAAAACACAAATCACCAGTATCAGAAATGAAACAGAGGGGTCACTACAGATTCTACAGCCACTGAAGAATAAGGTATAGTACAAACAACTTTGCACTCATTAATTCAACAACTTAGAAGAAATGAACCAATTCCTCACAAACTACCAAAACTCAACCCAGATGAAGAAACAGATAATGTGCATGGTCCTATAACCATTAAAGAAATTAAATCTGTAATAAAAAAAAAGTTCCTGAAAAAGAAACCTCCAGGTCCAGACGGTTTCAATTGACAATTCCACCAAACATTTGAAGAACACCAATTTTACACAATATCTTCTAGAAAGAGAAGAGGAGGGAACACTTTTCAATTCATTTTTTGAGGCCATGTTACTTTGATACAAAAATCAACAATGATAAAGAAAGGACAGAAAGAAAGAGAGGGAAGGAAGGAAGGGAAGGCAGAAAGGGAAGGAAGGGAAGGAAGGAAGGAAGGAGAGAAGGATGGAAGGAGAGAAGGAAGGAGGGAAGGAAGAAAACTACAGACCAATATTTCTAATTAACTTAAAAACAAAAATCCTCAACAATATACCAAATGAAGCATTATAAAAAAAGAATTATACAAGTAGGATTTATTACAGGTGTACAAGGCTGGCTTTGTAGTCAAAAATTAATGGAATCTGCTACATCAACATGCTAAATAAGAAAAATAATATGATCATATCAATTGACACAGAAGAAGCATATGACAAAATCCAACACTCACTCATGACAAAAATCTCAGCTAACTTGGAATAGAGGATGTTGTGGGTTGAACTACGTCCTTACTCCCTGTACCTGTGAATGTGACCTTATTTGGAACGTTAGTTGACCTTATTTGATTACAGATGTAATCAAGTTAAAAATGAGGTCATACCGAATTACGGTGACTAGTGTCCTTTGAAGAAGATGGTAACTTGGACACAGTCTAAGGCAGAATGCCATGTGAAGAGAGAGACAGAGATTGGAGCAATGCATCTATACATGAAGAATTTCAAAGATTCCTGGCAACCATGAAAAGCTAGGAAACATGGAACAGATTCTCCCCTCCGAGCGCTCAGAAGCAATCAACTCTGCCAATGCCTTGATTTCAGACTTCTAGCCTCCAGAACGATGAGAGAATAAATTTCTGTTGTTTAAAGCCACCTGATTTATGGTACTTTGTTATGGCAGCCATAGGAAACTAATACAGAGGGCAACTTCCCAACCTTAATAAAGAGCATCTACAAAAACCTACAGCTGGTATCATACTTACTGGTAAAAGGTAATGCTTTCCTAAGAACTAGGAAAGGACTTACACTCTCACCACCATTATTCAAAATAGTACTGAAAGTTCTAGCCAGCACAAAAAGGGGACGGGATAGTGGAGAAGCAGAGGCAGTTCCAATGGTATTGGTGGTCAAGAGTTTTTGTTTCATAATCTATATGTTTGTTATATATATTCTAAGTTTGAGATATTTCTTAATAAAATTTTAACTTAAACCAAAAGAAAACAAGAATAGGAAAGAATTTTTAAAAACCAAATTCCAATTTGGACACACGAACTTGGGGATGGGGGGGCACACATTCCATCCAATGATATAAGTTGGAATCAGAAAATTTCCAAAGTCATCTCAGTTCTAAAATGTTCTCATTCTATTTCCCATATACAAATTTGCCATTTCCAATTTTTTAAATCGCTAAGTATAAAAAATCTGATTTTCTCATTTAAAAGAATAGTTACGATATTCCTTATTTTCTCTGAAATTCTATAAATAGTTAAGATGAAGTCCCATTTGTCTTTGACACTAAGCACCTATTCGCCTAAAACTGATCATAAATATTAATTCTAAAAATTAACCTAGAAAGGGAAGTGATGATACATTACTAAGTACAATATAAAATAGGTGAGAACCCTCCTTCAAAAAAATTATTCACACAAGCAAAGATGACCTTGAGCTGAAAGGGAAAAGGCCACCTTTGTGGAGTTAACATCTAAGTTGGTTTTGAAAGACTGTCAGGATTTTTTCGTGAAGAGATGGCAATAAAAGATTACTCAAAATCCTTAGTAAAGATGATAACAGGGAACGGTAGTGTATCAGTTTAGCGGGGGTGCAGGTAGAAATCATGTAAATCAAAGTCGTACATGGGACCAGTTAATGGAAAGTATTTATTCTATGGAAAAACTACTGAAGGCTTCTGTGCCAGTTATCAATTCATTGACTTCCAGCTCCAAATCCAACCCTCTTTGCATTCTCCATGATCAGGGAGTTGGATCCTATAAATGCTTCTCCTCTGCCAGCTGGCTCAATGTTAAGCTCTGTCAGTAAAGCACTGGAGTAACACTGCAGAAAGAAGGGGCTTTTTTCCTGGTTTCAGTGTGCTCTTGCCTGCTTGCTCCTGTGGCACACAGCAGCCAGCAGCATGAGAGCCACTCAATGGCACCCAATCCTTCAACAAGGTTCAGCAGAAAACCTGTGGGTGGCTTCCAGAAAATTCTGCTTGTGCCTCAGTTGGCTGCCCAGCAACTGAGACAGGTACTCCAGCAGGAAGCTTTCTAGGAGGTTCTTCTAGTACCCAGTAGACAGTTTCCTATGGCCACTTATGATTACAGCACCGATGAATTTTTTCATCCACTGAGCCATAGTCCCACTTTCTCCTGGGAGAGATCTGAATTGAAACCTGAGGATGGGGAGACCTCCTTAAAAGTTGCTCCTTCCTGGGGTACACTGACCCAGCCGTAGAGGTAGTGGTTGTTCCCTATATCTGCTATTACTGTATTCTTTTGTGTTCTCTTTACCTTTGAATAGTTAATTTCTGATTAACCTGTTAATAACTTCCAGTTAATAACTTGTTAGTAACGTCCCTGTTCAAATTACCGTGTAGTTTCTGTCTCCTGATTGAACCCTATGAACTACAGAATTGTATAGCTCAGAGACTACAGAGAACATCTAAATAAACTCAACTTTAAAAGATTTTTAAAAATGATAATAATGCCCAAAAGCCTAGAAAGAGCTCCATGAAGCTAAGTGGGAGTAGCTATGTGAGTGTATTTTGGAGGCTACGGTTTGAATTGCTTCTGACACTTGATGACCAAAGGCATAGTTTGTAATGACAAGAAGTATGGACTCAAGCCAGGAGAAACTAAAAGCAAAATGGGGCACTAGTTGCTCTGAGTTAGTTTCCCTGCAAACTGTAAAATCTGCATCCTCAGACAAAAAGGAAGTATCGAAGTTTTTAAAAGGCTATTTTACTACTGATGGCTGACATCCATTTGCCATGAATGTTACATTGATTCAAGGTAAAATAAAACCCTGAATAGTTTCCCTTAGGAAGGAACTAAAGTAAACAGTCAAATGTACACAAGTAAGGCACATCTCTCTGAAGCCTTGATTTCATTTCTAGTGTCTTGGGAAGGAAACAACAATAGCTAACCATTCCTTAAAAATTTATATAAATTCACACAATTGCAGAGAATGATCTAGGATCAATACATGACTTATTTGAATGGGGGTTCTTTAACCAAGCAAACGCAATAAACAAAATCTCTACCCAGTGAGTAATACTGATTTTTAAAAAGGATTGTCTAGATTAAAAACAAATGAGTAAAAGCTTAAAGAATTTTTTTAAAGGTTCTAAAAGTACAAATTTGGAACAAGCAATTCTGTAATGAAGAGTTCAACCCTAATAAACAATTGCCACGATATCTCTGGTATTTATATTAAGAGACAGAACAATTAGGCTACATTTTAACCACAGAAAACTGCAGAAGCAGGTAAGATGTCATAACAAATTTTTCTAAACTGTTTTTAATTTTATGCAATAACTGTTTCCTGGTAAACAGCACAGAAATTAACTTTTCTCTTTATTTGCAAATGACCAAGTACTACATTTAGAGCATCTACCTACATTATCATTAACTTTCCGTGTATTCTTGTTTTATCTGTTCCAAACAAATTGTTTTATCTGTTACAAACAGTTTAAGAAAACTCCAGAATGCCTCTGCTATTCACTATGACTACTAAGTACACTAGAAAAGATCCTTAGTCTCCCCTGGCCTAAGTCATGTCCCATTTCACCTGAAATATCAAAATCTGTATCTTCTTTTTTCCTTTGACTTCTATGAGAAACTTTAAACTATCTTTAAAAGTGATGCATTAAGTTATGAAAAGAACATAATAGAATACACAAAGTCACTGATAAGTGTGAGAGTAAAAATTTGAGGACTTTTCCTCCCTATATTTTCCAGAATGTTGCTATGCTTTATAAACAGGCAATTAATTTAAACGCTGTAATACTTTAAAAAAAAAAAAAACATGTTTCTAATTAATTCATTCAGAATTCCAAACATTGGGTAAATGAATTGCAATCTTACAACCTAACTTCTCAAACAAACTAGTACCTGAATCTTTCTCAGCCAGGAGCCAACCACTTCTTTTTTAATACTTTGTTGGTTGTTTGTGGTGAAACCTACATAACATAAAATTTAACCTTTCACAATTTTTAAGTGTTCAATTCAATGGCATTAAATACATTCGCAATGCTGTGCAACTATCACCATCGTCCATCTCCAGAACTTCTTCATCATCTCAAACAGAAACTCTGTACCCATTAAACATTTATTCCCTATTCCATCCCACTCAAGTCTCTGGTAACTTCATTCTACTTTCTGTCTCTATGAATTTACCTATTCTTGGTATCTCAAACAAGTGGATTTATACAATATTTGTCCTTTTGGGCCTGGCTTATTTTACTTAGCATAAAGTTTTCAAGGTTCATCCATGTTGTAGCATGTATCAGAATTTCATATCGTCTTAAGACTTAATTATATGTATATATCACACTTTGTTTAGCCATTGGGTTGTTTCCATGTTAAAAAATTTTTAGAGAAAAAATATAGTATAGAATAATAAAAATTAAGCAAGATTCTTCAAAATGTGGAAGCTGAGGGGGAAATACAAAAGGAGAAGAGTTGAAAATTATGTTCTGAAGTCTGAGGACTGAAAATAAAACAATATGAAGTGGCATACCATCAATAAGTATAGTATGTGTTTCATCCTGTAATCTTTCTAAAAACTTTAAAGATGATAAGACTACCATTTGACACTTCAGTGCAGCAAGAGAATAGCTATAACTACATTTGAATATGATGTTCCAACCACAGATACTTCATATATTCACTAACAAGTAAATTTTCAGTGTCACCACACATTGCGGGAGAAGCAACAGATAACGTCACTACTCTCTTGGAACTAGCTTCACATAAGGTATAGAGAAGATGTATAATTTTTTTAACTGCAAAAATATATAATTTCAAACCTTAGTGCTATGAAGAAAGAACACAAAAAATTATAAAAAACTAAAAATAGGAAGATGTGATCTAGATTGGAAAGACAGCCAAAATTCTCTGAAAAGGAGATATTCAAACAGACCAGAAAGAGTTTATTGTCAAATAACACATTCCTTCTTAAGGGGTCAGCATGTACACATTCCTTGCTGAGGAAAGCATATTCCCTGCTAAGGGGTCAGCATGTACAAAGACTGAAATGGGAAACAGCTCTCTCCTGTAAGTTTTGTACAAATTAATCTGTGATTAAATGGATACTGTGCTTTAATTAACCCTAATCTAAAAAATATAAGTCACATGAAAATTTAGAATTATATCATCAACAAATTAAGGGTAATTAATTTCTTTAATAATTTACAAAAGATACTTTAAAATGTTAATTCTTCAAATGCATTTTAATGTTTTACTGTTTGATTGACTGACTGGCGGCTGGCCAATACAGAGATCAAACCCTGGACTTCGTTGTTCTCAGCACCATGCTCTAACCAACTGAGTTAAGTGGCCAACATTACATTCTAATGTTTTAATTTACAAATGTTTACACTCAATTTTTCAGGGACATGTTATATAAAGTGAGATATACTGATCTATATTTCACTTTTTCATATCAATGAAGCAAACCTAATTTATTCCCACTGTGGTTTGGCTACAAACCAAAACAAAAAGTTTTAAACTGCTTTAGAAAAGAGCTAATAAGGGCCGGCCCGGTGGCGCAATGGATAGTGCGCCGCTTGGGAAGCGCGGCGGCGCTCCCGTCCGAGGGTTCGGATCCCACATACAGACCGGCTCCCGCTCACTGGCTGAGCGAGGCGCGGGAGCAACACCGAGGCTTGCGATCCCGTTGCCGGTCCCCGGTCCGGTACGGGGGCAACACTGAGGGTTGCGATCCGTTGCCGGACACGGAAAAAAGACAAAAGACAAAAGACAAAAAAAAAAAAAAAAAAAAAAAAAAAGAAAAAAAAAGGAGCTAATAAAAAAAATCATAGAATTTCATGTTAAAGATAAGAAAATGAGAATTAAAATCTAGAACACGCAATGTCAACTTATCAAGAAATATATTGTTGTCACTTACAAATATTCGAGCATAGTTCAGATTCTCAATGGGAACACTACTGGCATCTGAGTCAAACAACTATTCAATGTGTTCAGTACAATGCAAGACATTTAGCATCTCTGTTACCTTCCCACTACATGCCATTGTACACCCCCCCCAGACACTGTAACAATCAAAAATGGCCCCCCAAAATTCCAAATTCTTTCCCTAAGGGTGTTATACAACACCACCCATAGTTGAAAACCACTAGTAGCAGTTTGAAAGCACCACAAACTTTTCCTGTCTTAATGAATCTCTCTCTCTTATGTAGACTCCCAAATTTCTGTCATAATATACAAAGCATACATAACATAATTTTAACATTTCTTGATGACAGAGGTTCTTAGTTATGAATATTGACTATTATGTGCTAATGTAATACAAGGATCTTAGAAATTAAAGTGTGTGTTATCTTTGATCCTGTATTAATTAACCCCAGTGTATTATATTTGAATATAATAAGACTATTATTTGACATATATACTGTTTTATATGTCTTTCTCATTTTATTCCTTTTTGGTCAATGTTATTTCTTCCTAGACTGTCTACCTCTAGCATTCACCCATACTAGACTAATTTTATCTGCTAATGACTAAGTTTATTAAATCAAAAGCCTAAAGTGATAGATGAAGGCTTGAAGATGGCTCCAGGCCTCCCTAAGAATTAAACCACACAAGCTTGGAGATAGCTGCCTCCTTTCTCACTAAGAATTTGTTTAACTTACTTTTTGTTTTATAACTGTGCTATGAGTTAAAAACTTCAAAGATCTGACAGCTGAATAAACCAGAAATTAACAAAGCACTTATTACTAAATAATCAAACTTCAGGACTGAAGTACACTACTATATACTACCAAATACTCTAATCAAGTATTATTATTACTAATAATATTTAAATAACTCACCTGATTTCTTTTAGTCCTTCTCTCTGGATAACTTGAAGAATTTCTTTATGACTCATGGGTGTATTGGGGTATTTTTCTAAGACCTGAGAAACAAGTACATAATAATAAATTACTCTTACATTCTTATTCTTATTATAACTATATATGTAATTATTTTCCTTATTATAATTATATCTTAATAATTATATTCAGCATATACATATCCAGAGAATTTTCATTCCTTTTATTTTGGGATAAGTAGAAAGTTAACTGAATATAAATTGGATCTTCTCTCCCTAAGTCACGAACAATAAGTCAAACCCTAAAGCAGAAATGGATCAAAAAGGCTAAGATTAATAACTCAATTATTCATCATTAGTGAATATAAAATTGTTTACTCTTTGCCTCCACCCATCCCATCCCTATCTGTGACTTATTGCAGGCACCTTAAGACCATCCATTTTTACATTTCCAGCAAAGCGTGGTTCAGCATGGATGCACAATAAATTCTTGACTAAAACAAGTGAATAATACAGCTGTAATGAAATTAAAATGATATCTGCGTTCTGTTCTGGAAAAGATGGAGTAAGCACAGTCCATACTATCTCTTCCTCTGAATGCCACTAAAAACCTGGAAAGACCCAGCTGCAGAAAGAAGTTTGCAGCAAAACAGAGAAATAAAAACCTCAGTTTTCTAGCCAGAGGACAATAAATAAAGGTCTCTAAGAGCCAAAAAATGTCAGGGAACTTGCAAAGAGAAAAGAGCTCAAGAAGTGATACCATGAAGTTCTATAAACATTTCTAAAGTCACCCACTGGTACACATATGTGAATCTAAACAACACACTCTCCAGACAGACCAATACCCAGTTCCCAAACCAGCTACTACGTGGCGCACACACAGGACAGAACCAAACAGCTCTGCAAAGGCTATGAAAACTAGACATAGGAATTAGAGTGCACAGAAGGTGAGTAGAAACTTAGAATCTAGCAAAGTCAAATGCCCATTATATTAAAAAAAATCCCCCTCCACAACAACAAAAATCAACATTTTCCATAGAATTTAAACAAGACAGACCATCATAACATAGCATCAAATACTTAATATATAATCCAAAATCACTTGACATATAAAAAATCCAGGAAAATCTCATTAATTCACAAGGGAAAGACAAGCTATACACTAGAAACCCAAGATGACACAGATGTTGGAATTATCAGCTATTACAACTATGCTTCAAGAAGTCAGGGTGAATATTCTTGAAACAAACAGGCAACAGAGTCTCAGTAGATACATATACATATTTGTTTCACACATGTTTTATTTGACGTCATATATTTATATTTATATATGACACAAAATAAAATTTTAGAACTAAAAAAGTAAAATAAAAACTGAAGTTTCCTGATATGACTCAAAAGCAGAATCTCTAGAGATAACAGAGGAAAGAGTCAGTGAACTTGAAGATAAAGCAATAGAAATTATCCCATCTGATGACTACAGAGAAAAAATACAGAAAAAATAAATGAACAAAGCCAATGGAACACTATATCAAAGCTCTAACATTCATATTGCCTTGGGTTGAATGTCCTCCCAAAATTTAATCCCCACTGTAACTGTTGAAGGTGGGAAACCCTATTACAGTAATTGAAAGGTGGGGGTCTGAAGAGGTGATCAGATTGTAGGACCCTGCCATGGTAAATGGGTTAATGATGGTGGTCACAGGCATGATTCTGAGCACTTTAAAAGAAGAGCACACAAGAGTTTAGTCTTTCTCTGCTCCGCCATTTTTTGCCATTTGAGATCCCTGAGTCACTGTCACCACCAGCAAGGCCTTCACCAAATGTGTTCCCTGGACTGTGGATTTCCCAGCCTCTGAAACTGTAAGCAATAAATTTCATTTTTCTTATAAATCACCCAGTTCCAAGTATTTTGTTATAAGTAACAGAAATGAACTAGTACACATGTCATCAGAGTCACAAAAGGAGAGAAGCGCATAATGTAGAAAAAACATATTTGAAGAAATGGCAGAAAACCTCCCAAATACGGTAAAAGACAGGTATTATAATTTTAAGATCAATGAATCTCAGACAAGTTAAATTCAAAGAAATCCACACCCAGTTATACTACAAACTATTCAAAACTAAAAACAAAACAAAACAAAAACTTCAAAAAAGCCAAGGAATAATACATTCCAATTAGGAAAACAATGATTCAAATGACTGAATTTCTCATCAGAAACCATGGAGGGCAGAAGCAGTAGAACATTTTAGAGTGCAGAAAGAAAAGCATTGTCAATCCAAAATTCCATATCTCAAAAAAATATATTCCAGGAATGAACGAGAACATTCTCAGATTAATGAAATTACTACCAAAAGAGTTCCTTTAAAATGATAACTTTTAAGTCAATTCTGGTTTCTTCACTTTTTGTTTTATTAAATTTTAGGCAGAAACTCTCTAATACCTAAATCATTTTCCCATTCTTACCATTTAAAAAATAAAGAACCTGCAGCTGTTAAGATAGCAATGAGGGCCGGCCCAGTGGCGCACTGGATAGTGAGCCGCTTGGGAAGTGTGGCGGCGCTCCCGCCCGAGGGTTCGG